>NC_053161.1:189051555-189334055 GCF_016835505.1 Polypterus senegalus | reverse complement strand
GGACCAACACAATCAATAATAATATGTTCAAAAGGTTCCCCTATTACTGGGATTGGATACAATGGAGCTGATGGAATCTTTTGATTTGGCTTTACAACCATTTGACAAACAGAGCATGTTTTACAATAACGTTTAACATCAGACCATACTCCTGGCCAGTAAAAATGCCTAAGTATTCGGTCACATGTTTTTTTTATTCCCAAATGACCAGCTAAACAATGATCATGAGCAATAGATAACACATTTAACCAATATGAAACAGGAACAACACTTTGATATTTTACATCCCATTCAGGAGTTGATGAAGATGATTGACATTTACACATTAAAACTCCATTTTCAAAAAAACAAGCAATACGCAGTTCACTCAATTTTTCCTTAGACACAACATTAGAGAAAAATGATGAAAGTTCAGAGTCACTCTTTTGCTCCATAATAAATTGCTCTCGTGAAATGGACCAAGGCAATAAATCTTCAGTTACAATCTCATTTGGTTTTAATTGTCTTAAATTTTCCTCATCTTCAGGAAGTGTCGACAACTGGAAGTCTGATACACTCCCATCAATATCATTAAGAAAAGTTTCTGATAAATTCACATCCAATTCCTCAGAACTATCTACTCCAAGTCTTTTAGATTGTGCACGAGTTACAACACATGCAGAAAACACTTGGGGAAACTGGCATACCAGTTCATCAGGACAAGGTGGTATAGGATTTTCCAAAACCTCTGGAACAGGTGACACATTACCTCCAGCCAAGTCATTGCCCAATATGAATGTAACCCCTGCCACTGGAAATCTAGGGCACACTCCAACAGTAACAAGCCCCGACACTAAGTCAGATTTCAAAATCACTGTATGAAGTGGAACATTCACATGTCCCATTTCAAAACCTCGCACTAATACACTCGATCCTTTTGATGTCTTCTCAGATAGAGGTAAAACTCCTTCCAACAAAAATGATTGACAGGCACCGGTATCCCTTAAAATTTTAACAGGCTTTTGAACATCAGGATGGTCAGGTATCGTTACCAAGCCATTTGAAATAAAAGGCTCATAACCCTTACTAACCAACAAGCCCTCAGACTTTTCTTCAAGTTGTACCAGAGCCACACTTTTTGGATCTTGATATTTTTTTTTTCAAAATCACACAATTAGAAATTATATGACCCGGTTTTCTACAATAAAAACAAACACGCTTTTGATCTACTACTGCATTACTAGAAGTCACGGATTTATCCTGTAATAAATTCTGATGAGAGGACCCATTCAAACCTCTACCCAAACCTCAGATTTTTATTATTTCCTCACCAAAATATTTTTGTGGAGTAAATACAGTTTTATGGGTAAGAACAAATTCATCAGCTAATACAGCTGCTTCAGAGACTTTCAAAACTTTTTGCTCATTTAAATAGGTCACAATTCGTTCAGGAAGGCAATTTTTTTAAATCCTCAAGCAAAATTAAATCTCTGAGCTGTTCAAATTGTTTAACAGTTTTGTGATGCACACCATCTATCAAAAGATTCTCCTTTTCTCGAGCAAACTCCACAAAAGTTTGATTAACTTGTTTCTTATGATTTCTAAACTTTTGTCGATATGCCTCAGCTCATAAGCCCTCAACACAGAATTCTTCACCACCTCATAATTTAGACTCTGTTCAGCCGAAAGAGCAGAACACACTTCTTGTGCTTTTCCACTTAATTTGCATTGCAACAATAATGTCCAGACATCTTTTGGCCAATGTAATACAGTTGCAACACGTTCAAATACAGTAAAATACTTATCAACTTCAGTTTCTTTAAAAGGAGGAACTAAACGAATATGTTTGCCAATATCAAAATCATTAGAAGGATTAGGTCGAGAATGGTCAGTATTTAAGGCCTCAACTTCAAGTTCACGAAGTCGAGTGAGTCGTCTAGTTTTAAATTCCATCCTTCTCATCTCCATTTCTATAGCCACCTTTCTTTCACGCTCTCTAACTTTCAATTCTTCCAATCTAAGCTCCTGTAATTTAAATTCTTGACGTTTCAACTCAAGATCAAGTTCTTTCAAACAAACTATAGTAGCTGTATTTTCAACAGGAACATCAAAACCATGCTCAGCTACCTCACCTGGCTGTATACTTCCTACATCAATAGGAGTTACAACAGCAGCTTCTGACAGCAATATGGGTTCTGCCTCAGCACATGTATCAGGAATTGCAACATCACCTTCCCTAATACTTTCTGAAACCTCCCTGTCAAATAATACCCCCAATGTTATTAAATTCCGCTTAAGTTCAGACTTAATTTCACTCTTACTAGCATAACGAGATAATGAAATATCAAAAAAGTCAGCAATAAGCAAAATATCTGCCTTTCTACAATTATCAAGCTTATCAACAGTGGGAGCACTAGTAAACTTGTGCAAATCAAAATCCATAATAAAACTAAAACCTGCTACAATATACAAAAATGGACCCTTCAAAGCTAAAGAAATCACTTCCAATTAACTAACTAATTAAGTCCACAACTTTATTACCAAACAATTGCTGATGTACTGAATATACTACCTCTTAAAAAGGCTCTCAAAAAAAACCTCTTTGAATATACTAAAGCACTTAGAGAAAAATGAACTTGACTCCAAAGTCAACACAGTACCACCAAAACCACTCTGGTCAAAACAGAGCCAGTTAATACTCAAAGTGCACAAAAAAATACTCAAAAAGATCCCGGACAAGCCCCCAATATGTTACAGCTTACCAAAAGTCTAGGGATACATAAATAGACCGTACACAAATGAGAGAGAGAGAGAGAGAGAGAGAGAGAGAAAGCACCAAAAGAAAACTAAAATAAAACAAGCTCCATTTATTGTCTTAACAAAACAATACACAAAATATGGAGAAACTATACAGAACAAGCAAGGCAGGAGAACCACATTAACATAGCTGTCTAACTTCAAAATTCACAGCAAGATACAAACTATAAGCATTTATTACTTAACTGGCTAACTTACAGATTTCTTTAACAACCAAAAAAACCCAAAAGCCAGATCAAACCTTAACTCTCCATACCTTGCTCTCACTCACTCACTCACTCGCTGCTCGCTCGCTCCCGATGAGTAGTTGTGAGTTCCCTGCTTGTAAGCCAGACAGAATCCCCCTTTACAGTCCCCAGTCAGCCCCTTATATTGTGAGCTTGTTTATCTCTAAAGGAGTTGTTCCTCTTTTTAGCATAAGTCGTAAGTCATCTTATGGCTAATAAGTCATACAGCTATTTTAACACAAAAGGAGGAGTTTATTAAAAAGCAGTTTGTACTTTAAGCATAGAGTACATTTTTGTTCAATAGTCAAGCATATGACAGGCCACATGTTAACCCTTAGAATAACAAGAGGATATGTAATTTTTATTCAACAGTGTTTTAGGCTTGTAACCCAAAATTGAACTTTGGCTAAAGCTGATGGACAAAATCAAGAACAGGATCTGTAACTGGAAGGGACTTTGATTCAGTTTATATCACCACAGACTGTTCTTTCTTTTAAAGTCAGGTATGAACATTTCTTTTGGAGCTGGAAGCTGACCACACTATGTTGACCAAGACAGCTGTTCTCATTGAGCCTTGGAGATTAGAACTCATTCATTGAATCAGAGATCCACTCCTCCAAACCTACACTGTTTTCCCAGTGATTGAGTGCCTTCTTAATCATTTTGTTGATCATCGTGTTGACTTCTCTTGAAAGTGATATTACTGGCTGAGCAAACCACACTGGCCATCATAGAGTTGTAGAACATGTAAAGGATGTCACTGCCCACATTAAAGGAGCACAGTCTAATCAGTACAAAGGGTCTGCTTTGTCCTTTCTTCTATTTAGCAACTTGTGTGTATTATGAGACCAGTTCAGGCTTTTGTTTATGCTGTTCCCTCAAATTTACTGTGAGGCCACTACTTAGGATTGAGATAAGTGATCATGTCAGACTGAATTCTGATCCCTGAGCCTCCAACACCTTTGTATCTGTGAAGTTTCATCTTTTTTCTTTCCATTTCAGGTTTAACACAGAAGTTTCCTAAAGTAATACAAACCTTCTCTCATGAGGATCTCCTCAAGATCACCGAGTACTACAAGCCCCACCTGGCTTATGTGATTGAATACGACATCACAAGTATCCTGCAGAACCTGGCAACCAAGAACATCCTCACCAACGATGAGGCCAAGGTAGGCAGGTCTGCCTGTCAGTATGAGGCACAGAGGACTGATCAGAGATGGTGAACTCAGGACAATCATCTGAGACTGCCTGACCCTCCATAGGAAGTCTTTCTGTTATTGTGAGGTCATCAGACCCCACTGACCACTCAGCTCTGCTCCCTCAGTGGTCTTTTCTAAATTAGCCCTATGGTTACTTGCTTGTCTTTCAGAGATTCAAAGCCAAAGAAGAGTGTGAGAGGCGAGCAGGTGTGGAGTCCTTCATCAGTGACATAATGAAGATGGACAGGGTGGTACTGGTGAGCCTGTGGGAGGCGCTGGCTGAAGAACTTGCGGGATTTCCATCACCAAACCTGACAAGATTACTGGAGGAGGTGACAGAGGGCGGTGAGTTAATTGAGTTCTGTGTGACAGGGAAACACTGAATGTGTGCAAATCACAAAAGGAGACAGAGTGATAGACACATGACCACAAAACCCAACATTACTGTCTGTAGGCCACCGGACTAACAACTGTCAGGTCCATCACTTACATTGAGACGTCTGGTTGATGGCCGTCAATACCAACACTTTCTTCAGTTTCTCTGATTTTTTTTTTAATTTTATGTGTTTAAAGTCTTTAAAGGGGTCAGTGGTCCCACCATACTATTTAGTAACTGTTGTGCTACTGTCACCTATGTGTGACCTGTCATGACTATTTGACTTGTATGTCGCCCCTTCTACACTTTATAAGCCTACAACTACAGCCCACCTGGATGATAAGTAATGATATTTTTTTCTTTCTTTAACAAGAAGTCACTGATTGTGTTGTTTTCTGACACCCCTGATCTTAGCACACCCCTCAGATCGGTGTGTTTAAACATCAGCTTTAGATGCCCCCAGATGCTCACACTCATGCTCATCCATGTTTTTTTTCTTGAGATGTTTTACCTTTCAGATCTACATGAAGCTTATTGAGACCTTGAGGTCTCAGTAAAGAGTTCCTGCTCTCCTCAGCATGATAAACACACAATATGTCTACTGTTCCTATTGTTCTCTTATGTTTCATTTTCTGGGTCTTCATTCCTGGACAATTAATTGCAGACCTCCCAATACGGACACACATTGGTGGCTTGCTGTTTGCTTTCAAATGTTAACTCTTCATTGGTGCCAAACGAAGTCCACGTTAGCAACAGTCTGTTAGTTTTTGATATTTTTCTGTATACCTCACTGTACTCACTTTATCTTTTTGTTAATTTGCCCCTTTATTGCTGTAATTGTCGCTTCTGTCTCTCTTATTGTCTCACCAGGACCAGACCTCTTGAAGGACATTCAGGCCAGTGTCCAGCCCACTCCCATTGATGATGGTATTAAAGGTAAGCCACTGGTCTTGTGTCTCCGGTCATCAGCTCCTCCAGGACTCTGCTCCTCAGTTAGAACATAAGAACAATTGTGACGAGATCAAGCCATTCAGCTCAACAGGCTCACCTAATCCTATGCTCCTTATCTTTTTTAAAATAACATTGTCAACTTTGAAGGGTCTTAAAGTCCTACAATTCACCACACTGGCTGGTCACTTTTTCCTTGTATCTGTTGTTCTCTCTGTATAGAAAAATGTTCATATTTGTATGACATTTAAATTTCATAATGTTAAAAACTTAATTTATGATATCCTCATCTGCCTCTGTTTAGGCTGAAAAGGTTCAGCTCCTTCAGTCTGTCCGCATGGTGCAGATCTCTTAGTCCTGAATCAGCCTTGTTGCTCATCTCTGGACTTTCTTTACTGCTGCAATATACATTTTGTACCCCAAAGTCCAAAAGTGCACACAACACTCCAGGCGAGGCGTCACTAGTGTGTTATAAAGCATTAGTATAACCTAACGCGACTTGTACTCTAGCCTTACCTAGCCTTACTCATGGCTTCTGTCCACTGTCCCAATGTAATAAAGATAATTTTTGGACTGATTGGTTGGAAAGGACGCTGGCGTTGAACGTTTGCTGCTTCTCCCTCTGAGTTTAATATTACTAATATTATTTATATATAGCTGTTTACTTACTTGGCTAGTCACCTGTTGCCCGGATATACTGTTTTACCGTCTGCTGTGGATTTTACGGATTTTATTAAGTTTTATCAAGTTTTTGCTGTCTACTTACCTGTTGCCCGGATATACTGTTTCACCGTCAGCTTTGGAGTTTACGGCGCCTGTCTGGATAGCATTTCTCCCTCCTTTCTCCGGTCAGAACGGCGTTTAGCTATTCCAGCTCACAACTCTGCCGACTTAATTCCACAACCACTCCTGAAATTAACATCTCTATTATTAAAGAACTTGGACTCCTTTGCCGTCCTCGTTACGTTCATAGAGGCTCCGGTCGAAAATTCATCTTCCATAACCAGCCAAAGTGCTCTGATACCAACATTCCATCTTTCTGGTCACCTGTCGCACGTCTGACGCGTCATCAGAGCACTGTTGTTTCAACTATTATCAACATTGGGAGTACCGCGAGATCTTTGCACTCCAGCATGGGAAACACCCGAACCATTGAAAGAAACACCGCAAGATCCTCACACCCCCGGCTGGATTTATTTTGTGGAGTGGTTTCTAAGTTGTGTGGAATGGATTTTAATGTCTTGCGACCTGTACAGAGATTTACTCCACAGTCATTGGTCAAATTTGAACTGTTCAATTCTCAATCCATTAGGAATAAATATTGATTGAAGAACACATCAGGGAGAAAGGACTTGACTTCATGTGTCTGACAGAAACCTGGCACCAGTCAGAGGTTTACTCTGCCTTAAATGACGCCTGTCCACCTGGCTACAGTTACTTGGAGGCAGCTCGCAGCACTGGGTGTGGTGGTGGCTTAGCTATCATCCACCGTCAGGATCTGGGGTTGTCCCCTATTTCGATACCTGCAACATCTTCCTGCGAGTGCCTTGCATTTAAATGTAAGCCCCCTTTTCCCATGACTGTTCTCCTTATTTATCGGCCTCCAAAACCCAACTCTGCTTTCATCCCGGAAATGACTGATCTTCTCACAACACTCTGTGCTACCTCTGCTAACATCACAATCCTAGGAGATATAAATATTCATGTTGACAATCCCACAGATTATCTCATTGCCGACTTCCTTGAGCTATTAGATTCTCTTAACCTACAACAACATGTTGATGTCCCCACACATTCCAGGGGTCACATATTTGACTCGGTTATTTCAAACTCTGACCCAATCAGTAATCTGCAGGTATATGATCTTGGTATCTCAGACCACAAAGTAGTGTCAATGGAGCTGCCTTTTTTATTCCCCTGTACCAGACCAAAACGACAGATTCATTTCAGAAATCTAAGGAACATCAATGTGGATGCCTTGGCCCTGGACCTTAAACTTCTTTCTTCCGACCTTACCAGCTCCCTCTCTGTCGTTGACCTTGTGGATTTCTACAATCAGTCCCTGAGCAGTCTCCTGGACTTTCACGCCCCCTTAACATCCAGGTTCGTCTCATTCTTGTGCTCAGCACCTTGGTACACCTGCAAGCTGCAAAAAATGCAGCTGGGCATGCACTTGAGCGGCAGCTCAAGGCCTCTGGGCTGACTGTCCATAAACAGGCTTACAGGGATCACAAGAGGGCATATGCAGAAGCTCTGAAGGGTGCAAGGTCCAGGTTCTATTCCACCATTGTCAGAAGCACCTCCACGAATCCCAAAAAACTTTTTGCGAATAATAATTCAACTTCTCAAACCTCCTTCACCTGGTCACTACGAGGCTACCGATGAGAGGTGCAACATGCATATCGATAATTTAAAAAAAAAGTTGATAGCATCTTTTTGCACCTCTCCACTACGGATATCCTGCCCTCCCCAACTGTCGACCCACTGTCTGAGACTGTCCAGCCCCTTTGCTCCTTTTCTGTTGTCACACGGGAAGAGGTGGAGGATGTCATCAGGAAAATGAAACCGTCTACCAGTTCCCTGGACCCTTTTCCCTCAGCCTTGCTGAGGGCTAACATCTCTGCTGTCTCTCCACTTATCACCAGGATTATAAATCATTCCTTTCTGGTTGGCCATATTCCGTCTGCCCTAAAAACTGCTGTCATCAGACCTCTACTGAAAAACCCACCTTGGATCCTGAAGTTCTCTATAACTATAGACCCATCTCCAATCTTCCATTTCTCTCCAAAATCTTGGAAAAAACAGTTGCAGCACAACTTCATGATCATCTCAAACTGAATAACTTGTTTGAAAAAATTCAGTTTGGTTTCCGCCCTGGCCATAGCACCGAAACAGCCTTGGTCAGGGTTGCTAATGACCTTCTGATGACAGCAGATACTGGTTCCCTTTCTCTACTCATTCGCCTTGATCTGACAGCTGCTTTCAACACAATAGACCATAACATCCTCCGTCATCGCCTGCAATACACTATTGGACTCTCGGGAAATGTTTACAACTGGTTCACATCATACCTCACTGGCAGAACTGAGCATGTCGCCATGGGCAGCGCAAAATCTCACACCCACAACGTTACGTGTGGTGTCCCACAGGGCTCTGTGCTAGGCCCCATCCTTTTCACCATCTACATGCTCCCCATGGAATTGTCATTAGCAGACATGGTTTATCTTTCCATCTCTATGCCGATGACACTCAGCTTTACCTCAGGACTACCCCAACCTCCTCTATTGCTCCTCCGCCAATATCTACGCTGACTACCTGTCTGGAGGAGATAGAGGCTTGGATGAGGCTCAACTTCCTTCAACTGAACAGTTCAAAAACAGAAACCATCTTAGTTGGTACACCGCACCATCTCTGTTCTTCTACTATTACCAGTATCACTTTCTCTGGTCAAAATATCCCTCTTTCCACATCTGTTACCAATTTGGGTGTTATAATGGACTCACAAATCACCTTTGACACCCACATCAAACACCTCTGAAAGTCATCTTTTTACCACCTCAAGAACATCGCCATACTACACCCAACACTCACTCTGGTAGATGCAGAGAAGCTCGTCCATGCCTTTGTCTCTTCCAGGCTGGATTACTGTAATGCACTCCTCATCGGGATTCCTGGTAAAAGTATTCAGAGACTCCAGTATATTCAGAATTGCACTGCCAGGATCCTGGTGAGGGTGCGAAAGCACGATCACATCACCCGCATCCTGAAAACTCTTCATTGGCTCCCTGTCCAGCTCAGAATAGAGTACAAGGTCTCCCTTCTCACCTATCAGTGCATTTATGGACATGCCCCTCTTTACCTACAGGAACTTCTTACTCCTTATACTTCCTCACGGGCCTTTTGCTCTGTACATATAAACACAGTCCAAGTCCCCAGAACTAAGCTCAGCAGCATGGGTGACAGGGCTTTTTCATCATTTTTATGGTGCTGAAGCTTTAGAATGCCCTCCCTGATTACCTGAGAGCTCCACAGTCGACTGATGTTTTTAAAGGAAACCTAAAAATTCATCTCTTTAGAAAGACTTTTTGTTAAAGTATTATTTTTTTAATAGACTCTTATTTTTGACTCTGTAGCACTTTGAGACTGCTAAAATATAAAGTGCATTACAAATAAAATTTATTATTATTATTATTATTATTTTACTGCAATTCCCAGGCCTTTTTTTGTAAGAGACACATTTAAGTTTTAGACCCAAAACTGACTCCACTGTGTATTCAAATCAATCTACTTCCTACATGTAATACTTTTATTTACATTAAATCTCATCTGCCACAGATCTGTCCAAGTTCTTATGCTGTGCAGATCCTTCTCTAAGAAAATGACTGGTTCTGCATTATCTACCAATACACCCACCTAGTTTGATATCAACATCACACTGATGTTGTTTATTTGTATATTCTTATCCTGATCTTTTATTTATATTAAAAAGAACTACAGCTCCAACACTGACCCCTGAGGGACTCCACTGTTATGGTGATCTAATTCTGATAATGCTCCTCTCCTAACATCTCTTTGCTTCTTGTGTTTGAGTCAATTCTGTACCCACCAACAGACTGCCCTTTATTCACACTTCATGCACACGTATCTAGTCATCTACTTTTGTTGCTTCCTCATACAATTTCATTTTTTTTAGTGAGACATGATTTCCTCATCTAAACCCATGGTGTCCCTCACATGTGCTGCTTTGATCCACGGATCCCAAGGACCTCAGACCAGTTTCTTTTAATGTCATCCATCGTGAAGATCTCTGGGATGCTGGTCCTGAAACACCTCCAACCTCTGGTTTCAGAACATCTCGATCCTCTAAAGTTTGCCTATCAGACACATGTAGTTGTTGAGGATGCTCTCATCTCCATGTTCCACAGAGCCTACTCCCACTTGGACAAAGATGGTATTATAGTCAGGATCATGGTCTTTGAGTTTTCCCATTGCCTTTATCACCATTCTGCCTCATTGACTGGAAAAAGGGAAAAAGGGGAAAAAGCTAAAGAATTTGAATCTTGATGCCCCCACAATCTCCTGGGTCTTGGACTACCTGACTAACAGACAGCAGTTTGTGAGGCTGATGGACTGTGTGTCAGAAATGGTGGTGTGTAATACTGGAGTACCTCAGTGAGCTGTCCTGTCTCTCTTCCTGTTTACACTCAGCATTAAAGACTTCCAGGACAATACCAGCACTAACCACGTACAGAAAATCTCACATGACTCCTCCATCATAGGCTGTGTAATTAATGGAAACAAGTCGGAGCACAGGAGGTTTATGGAGACCTTGTGTTGTGGTGAAGGAAGAAACCGCATGTAGATCAGCATCAGCAAGACAGAAGAGTTAATGGTGGATGTCTGGCATGTGAAGGAGCCTCTGAGATCAGTCACCATCCAAGTGGGGACATGGAAGTGGTGCAGAGCTACAAGTACCGGGGGGTCCATATAAACAACAAACTGGACTGGTCTGACCACACAGTGGCACTGGACAAGAAAGGCCAGAGCAGATTCCCCTTGACTATTCCTGATACTCTTCACCTCCTGTTCTTTTACTACTAAAATACTGAAAGACTCTCTTTGTCTCATCTTTTATTTTCTCTTAATTATTTCTAAGTCCCTTTTAGCTTCCCTCTTATGTCATCTGCCAGGACATTATGAATTGTATTACATTGTGATCACTTGACCCCAGTGGTTCAAACACATCTATCCCTTCAGTTGTATCCTGATTATTAGCAAATACCAAATCCAGGCAGGCTTCCCTTCTGAGTTAGTGATTTAACATATAGAGTTCTAAACAGTCACTCATTACATCTAAACGCTCCTGTTCTTGTACTCTGGTACTTGTAATGTTACCCCAGTTAATGTTTGGGTAATTAAAATTCCCTAATGACTTTAAAATCCCCCTTTAAGCTTATCTTTTTAATATTATAAAAGGATGTCAATTGAAGTTATTGATGTCATTAGGTGGTCTGTAACACACTCCAAATATGAGGCCTTGACCGCTAATGTTGTCTCATCGTACCAAACATCCTCACTTAGCTGTGGCTCACCGTCTAATTGAAGACGGCTTACATTCAAATCGTGTTTTACACACATGGGCGACTCGTCTTTTCACAGTAATGTGTACCCATCGATGTTCTCCTCCTGCCCGTCTCTGTTATTTAACAAGGTTTCTCTTACTGCTATAATATTATTAATGCAGTGGATTCAGACGTATTCTGACCCCTTTACCTTCTACACACTTTACTGTGTTTTAGGTTTAATTTGAAATGGAGAAATTTGACTTTTCTGCCCTTCATTGTACATTCAATAACCCATAACAACAAAGTGACTTCATGTTTTCAAAAAGGTTTGCAAAAAATATTTAAAATCCAAAACTGAGATCTTTCATTCCTAGAAGTCTTTAGACCCTCAACTCTGACACTCCAAGTTGTGCTCAGGTGCCTCTTGTTTGTTTTAAGTCTGCTTGAGATGTTTGAAGAACTTGATTAGAGTCCACCTGCGGCCCCCTGAATTGATTCAACATCCTTTAGAAAGGCGCACGTGTCCCTGTGTATAGAAGTTTCAAAAATTCACACTGCATGTCAGGACAAAAAACAAGCCATAAAGTCCAAGGAACTCTCTGTAGACCTCCACAGTCAAGCTGTGGTGAATCATGGAATGAAGCAAAGGGATAAAACCATTTCTAAAGCTTTGAGGAGCACAGTGGTCTCAAGAATTGTGAAATGGAAGAAGTCTAGAAACACTATGACTCTTCATAGAGACTTTTCTATCCATCCAGACTGAGTAGCTGGACAAGAATGGCCTCGGTCAAGGAGGTGACCGACAACCCAATGATCACACATAGAGCTTCAGAAGTCCTCTGCAGAAAAGGATGAACCTGCCAGAATGATATCCATCTAAACAGCACTCCATCAATCAGGCTGTAATTTATGTTTTAATATGTCACTGTCCTCTGAACAAAAATATTTTATAAATCTACTTTTCGTTCTACTCACATGCACAGTGGACACAGATTTAGCACAGGGGCTCATCATTTAGAACTGCTAGGCAAGCATTAGAAAACAAGACAGGGACAACTGCGAAATGGGCATTGTAGACTATTTTTGTGTGTCAGCATGAACCTGTATCCCCTTTTCCTTGTTTGGAATGACATGATTCATTTAAGTGGGGGTCTGCACATGAAGAGAGAGTATAAAGCCTTGAAACATTGACCAGCACACCTTTGAAGCCAACAGACAGGGGGAAGGGGAGATAATGTCATCCAGTCTTGAAAATCCATCCAATGCAGCAACAAAAATGAAAGACTCTACACATTGGGCCCCCACTCACGAAGGTCTTGCAATGAGCTTCCTTTGACTGTTATGGAGTGTAAACTATCATTAAAGTAATCTAGGTTATTTCTTCTATGTGATTCATACCGCCATATCACTCACTAAGGGAGGGGTATTGCCTTTTAATATCATATCTATATAGACTCAGGTTATGTAACACACCACAATTAAAAAAAAAAAAAACACTCATTCCAACAAGGGAGCTAGCGTCCCCTGCTGGATACACAGGCATCTTTTGGTGATTTGCTAGATGGAAGCCCCTATTAAGTAAAAGGCATATGACAATATAAAGAACTATGAGAACAGGAGGAAAAAAGAATCTCTGGTCTGGGGAGACAAAAACTGAACTCTTGGGTCAGAAGTCCAAGCACTTTGTCTGTCAAAGACCAGGCACTGCTCATTATCTGTCTAATACAATCCTACAGTGATGGTTGGAGGTGACAGCATCTTGCTATGGGGGTACAGGGACAGGGAGACTGGCCAGAATTGACGGGATAAGGAATGCAGACAAATTCAGAGAAGCCCTTGAAGAAAACCTGCTCCAGAGTGCACACCACTGGGGTGACTGCTTAGTGACCTGACGAATACAGCTAAGACAACGCTGGAGCGGTTTCTGGACAAGTCTCTGAGTGTCCTTGAGTGGGCCAACCAAAACCCAGTCTTGCACCCCATAGAACACGTGTGGAGAGACCTGAAGATGGCAATTTACAGATATTTACCATCCAGCCTAACAGAGCTTGAGAGGATCTGCCAGGAATAATGGGATAAACTCAACAAATCCAGGTGTGCCAAGCTTATAGAGACATAGCAAGAAGACTAGCAGTTTGGAAAGCTGCCAAAGGAGCTTCTTCAAAGTACTGAATTAAGGGGCTAAACACTTCTATTAATGAGAGATTACAGGTTTTGATATATAGTAAATCTGAACACTTTTCTGAAAGTGTGTTTTCACTTTGTCATGGGTTATTCAGTGTTGATGGATAGGCAAAAATTTCAAAAGGATCTATTTAAAATTAAATCTACAGCACAGTAAAATTTGCAGAAATGGATGGAGTCAGAATACTTTCTCAGTCCGCTCTTTGTTCAGTTACACAGAACTACTCATACAAGTATTTTTTTTTAATGAATGTAAGGCCAGTAATTTCAATGTATTACTCAATTACTCTTTATGTTTGAGTAGAAACTTCCGAACTGTTTTTATGTTTGTTTTTACACTGTAGTGTGTATTCAATTATGTTATGTTTTTAAACCTGGCCAGAAGCGCAGCTAGGGTTTTCAGTGCCCGGGGACAACTGAAGATTTCACGCTCCTCCTGTTTGCCAAAATGCAATGGGGAAGGGAAATTTGGCGCCCCCTGGATGCTGCGCCCGGGGACAGATGTCCCCCCTTGTCCCCCCTAGCTACGCCACTGAACCTGGCCTCTCCTAACCTCCCTACTAAACTCTCATCCCCTGATCTTTGACTTATCTACTTTTATGATAGATAGATAGATAGATACTTTATTAATCCCAAGGGGAAATTCACATAATCCAGCAGCAATATACTGATACAAAGAAACAATATTAAATTAAATAGTAATACAAATGAAAAATGAAAAAAATAAAAATAAAAAAGCAGACAATAACTTTGAGTAATGTTAGCATTTACTCCCCCAGGTGGAATTGAAGAGTCGCATAGTGTGGGGGAGGAACGATCTCCTCAGTCTGTCAGTGGTGCAGGACGGTGACAGAAGTCTGTCACTGAAGCTACGCCTCTGCCTAGAGATGATCCTGTTCAGTGGATGCAGTGAATTCTTCATGATTCACAGGAGTTTGCTTAATGCCCGTTGCTCTGCCACAGATGTTAAACTGTCCAACTTAACTCCTACAATAGAGCCTGCCTTCTTAACAAGTTTGTCCAGGCGTGAGGCGGCTTTCATCTTTATGCTGCCTCCCCAGCACACCACCGCGTAGAAGAGGGCACTCGCCACAACTGTCTGGTAGAACATCTGCAGCATCTTATTGCAGATGTTGAAGGATGCCAACCTTCTCAGAAAGTCTAGTCGGCTCTGACCTTTCTTACATAGAGCATCAGTATTGGCAGTCCAGTCCAATTTGTCATCCAGCTGCACTCCCAGATATTTATAGGTCTGCACCCTCAATGTCCTACCTAACTCCCCCCACACTCCCACATTGGTGTCCCTCCTGATCAAATGCATCTTAACAGGACCTCCCAATGCCCCATAAACCTGTGCCCTTCTATCCTACCCCAAGATGAGCCATGAGTTTAAACTTTCTAAATTCCTTAGTCTTAGATGGACTAATGTGTGTAAAAGTCAGAACTTCAGAGAAGACCATTGTGTCAGCTCCACTCCTCAGCTTGGCACTTAACTCCTGGGTTGTCAAAGTGTCACTTTGCCCCCACATTTGTCTTCTTTTCTATTATGGACAATGAGAACTAACCCCCGACACACACACACACACACACACACACACACACACACACACACACACACACACACACACACACACACACTTGCTAGCAGTCTGTGTCCCAACTGTCCATCAGGTATGCAGCACACCCCACAAGAGTCTGACCACACAAGAACACAAACCAAAATCTGCATCCCTCTATAGAGACTGAGTCTTGTACTCTCACTACTTTTGTCTTTCTGAGGTGACTGGTTTTCAAGTAACCATTGGGTGTCTTTCCACCACAGAATTGTCAGAGTCACCATCAAGCTCTACAAAGACCTGACAATGGTTGGTAACTTCTAGCTCTGGGCTGGAGCCCTTGGCCAGTGTGCATCTCTAGTCTTGTGTGTACTGCATGTCCAACAATGACACACCTGTTTCTACCTGTCTGTTTGAAGTCTCCTCCCAGGTTCACTCTATCCTCCTAAAAGACTCCTGGGCAAGATCTGTAATCTCCTACTGCACCACAGGTTAGCCATCTCCTCAAGGTCAGTGACCCTGACTACAAGGTGCTGGATAAGCTGGCAAGTTTTTTTTCTTTTTCACAAGTTCTCTTTATCACTTTCAGGTCTCCATGAGACGCACAGAGATGGTGTGTCTAATTCCACAAGAACTCTGGAGGATCAGGCTACTCCTGAAGACCCAAACACAAAAGCTTTGGGCTTTGAGCCTCGATACACAGAGCTGATGGTCTTTAAACAGTTCAAAAGAACCTACAGTGAGAGGCTCCATGAACTTGAGAAGACGGGGAGACAACATGCAGAGCTAATAGAGGAGCAGACAAAGGAGAAATGTGAGCGAATCTGGACTGAGCAGCTTTTTAGGAGGAGTCCAGGAAGTAAGACTGCCCCTCACATAATAGTGGTCAGTGGAGTAGCTGGAATTGGGAAGACCACCATCATCCAGAAGATCATGTTTGACTGGGCCAGAGGCACTCAGTACCAGAGATTTGCATTTGTGTTCCTGTTTAAATTTAGGGAGCTCAACCTACTAGACACGGCGACAGAACCCCAGATGCCTCTGACCAGGCTGATTGCAAGGCACTATAAATATCTCAATGACCCAAAACTGAGGCAAATCCTTCAGAAACCTGAATCTCTCCTCTTTATATTTGACGGTCTGGATGAGTACAAACACAAACTGGACTTCACACCCAGGAAGCTTCCCTCAGGCCCAGATGAGAGCTTTCCCGTCCACACCCTGGTCTCCAACCTGGTCAGAAGGACATTACTAAAGGGCTGCACAGTCCTAATCACAACCAGACCAACAGCCCTAGAGACCCTGGACATAAAGAGTGTTGATCGATTTGCAGAGATCCTGGGGTTCTTCCCTGAACAAAGGTTGATGTACTTTAAGAAGTTCTTTGGTGATGCCGATCAGGGCTCTGAGGCTTTTCAATATGTGGAGGAAAATGACATCCTGTACACCATGTGCTTCAACCCCTCGTATTGCTGGATTATCTGCTCAGTGCTGAAGAGCCACTTCATGACACCTGAAGAAGAGCGAGGAGCTGCCCCCAGAACTGTCACCGAGCTATTTGTGATGTTCCTTCACAACATCCTCACCAATCACAAGCGAGAAGCCAAGGACCAGCGAGAGATTCTGGTCAAACTAGGAAAGATGGCTTATTATGGGGTGGCTAACAAGACTCTTGTGTTTTATGACAAGTTTGAGATGTCCACCTTTGGTCTCCGGCCAGTTCTGTCCTCTCCATTCCTCTCAGGGTTCCTCAAAGAAATCCTTCAGAGAGAAAGCACTCTGGAGCACACAACGTACACATTCTACCACCTCACCCTGCAGGAGTTCATGGCCGCCTGCTCCTTCTACCTCGATCCATCAGGGGGCATTGAGGAGCTCCTTGAGAAGCTGGACTCATGTGAAGATGGCCGGTTTGAGATTCTCACTCAATTCCTGGCAGGACTGGCCAGATATTCTGTGTTTAAAACACTGGAGGGAGTCATGGGGAAGTTTGAGAGGAAGACAGCAAAGCAAATACTGGAGAGGGTGAAGAAAAAAGCAGCAGAGGCGCTACGGAGTCAAGATAAAAGTGAAGCTCTGCGAGTGTGTCAGTGGCTCTATGAGACTCAGAATAAGAAATTAATCAGAGATGCCATTGGGAAGAATTTCAAGATGGACTTTAGTCAGATAACTTTATCTCCTCCGGAATGTGCTGTGCTGGGCTCTGTCATCAGCTGCTGTGGAGAACTTGAGGAGCTCAACCTGTCAGACACAGAGCTCACCTCAGAGTTCATCATGAGACTGGCACCAGGGCTCATCTGCTGCAGACGTGTCGTGTGAGTAATAAAAACTGTCACGAGTTTAGTTTGACTGTCTGTGGACACTGAGGGTGACATTAGTGTGTCCATCAGGGGGTGTCAGGACTACAAATAAATGAGGGTCCATGTCAGAACATACACTGCTGTGTGTCACAGTGGCACCTGAAAGGCAAAACAGCAGCTAATTAACAACAGAAATCAAATAAAAGTGTATATAGAAATTCACTATTAGACCCTCTTTGTTGAGAAATTAGAAAAGTACAACTGATTAGATAGTTCTAGAAAAGTAATTTTTGTCTTATTGTTAGATATGTCTGTGCATTGAAAGCCTGTTTAGTAATTTTTGTAGTGTGTTATTTTTAAAACAATTTTCATTAATAGCTACAGGAATGAATAACTTTAATCACAATAAGTCAGTTACAAATCTGTAGAATGTTCAGTTTTGTCTAAAGAAGCTTAACGGGTAATAATGAAACTCTCCATCATGGAGAATGTAAAAGATCAAACACACCTCAGTGTCCAGAGAATAGTGACAAGTGACGGGGACACAAACTGTGTGGGGTCTTCATCGATAAATAAACTTAGATGTGTGCCGTGGCAGGAGATAAGCGAGCAAAACACTCCTTAGCCCCCCAGTAGACATCATCAGGCAGGTGATGGGGTCAGACAACTGGACAGAGATGGCACAATTATGAATTAGGATAAATGTAGCAACAGACGCATTGCATTCAAAAATAAAGAAGATGTTCATAACAGGAAAAAATAAAAATGATAGCAAAACACCAAAGCAAAGAATGAATATTCACCTGTTGCACTCGTTCAAATCGATAACTGAACTGAAAATCCCCCCTCAGTCGGCTTTCACAGGGTTTGTAAATGAACCAGCTGTCTGCAACACTAAATTAACATGCGGCCATCTTGTTATGCATTCTGGGAGTCCTCCATTAATAAGAATAACACGGTTAGCACTAATGAACTCCTCTAAGAACTAAAGGGACAACAAACCAACTTTCTCCGGCCGGTCGTCTCTCCCCGATTACTGAGTTTGTTTTATTTCACCTCATCACTCGTCAATCACAAATCACCAGCAGCCTCATATTGGCGTCCAACGGCAGCAGCTGCGTCCTTCACGTGCACCGCGGGTGTAGTCAGGAATGTGGAGCCCCCCAGCCGTGTAAAGCCAATCAAATCACAGTGACGCCCCACTTACATCATTCTGACTAATTATGACAACAAAGTAAATACTTTCAAAAATAAGGAAAAGAAAGAACTCGCTACTAACTCAAGGTGGTCTCGTTCTTTGTGGTTGATAAAACATTTTAAGTACAAGTGGGGCTGCAGCCTCTCAAACCTAAACACTGAAACATCTTTATATATAAAAAAAGGTTCAAAACGTAATCTTTTTAATGGAAACACAAGTTCCATAATTACCGTATTTTGTTAACAATTTTCTAAAAAATAAATCTTTTTTTTTTTTAATAAAGTCGTTATAAAACATGTTGCGGCTCATTTAATAATTGAAGTGCCAGTCTGAGGGGGGGCTGCCATTGTGCCAGTGCCCACCACAGAAGAGTCGTCGTCTGTCGCTGGCATCACGTGTGCTGTAGAATGTCAAGTAATCATACGTGAGTGCTCAGTTATTTCACGTGTCCTGCGGTCATATTAATACTTTTTCTAAGTAATTTATATCCTGTGCCCAGTATGTCATGAAAGTGTAAAGTGATATCTTTATAAATTAAAATGCTGATTATAAAGAGCGTAGAGTTGGCGGAGAATAAACAGCCTGTAGCAGAATCTTTGTGGTGAGCAGTCGGTGATGAAGGAGTCCGCGCTGAGCATGAAGAGGCGCCATGAAGAGACAGCACTGACCCTCAAACACTTCAGAGACCCTTCTGTGCTGTAAAGTCCGTCAGTCCAGGTGCTCGGCTGCCTGTCCGCCGGTGAGTGGAGGTGAAGGTCCAGCCTTGGAGTGTCGCCCAGAGCTGAGCTGAGTACAATACAATAGCATAGAGTGTGTGTGTGTATAGCGCCCTCTACTGAGCGCAGGGACAGACTCTCAGGTGAGTATTGATGATCAGAAATATACAATTAGCACAAGTAAAGAAACAGATTTGTAAAACACACAGAAAACAACGGAGAGAGTGAGCTACAGGAATGGAAAACAACAAAAGCTGTCGAGTAATTGATTGTTGAACTCTGGTCTGGTTATTCAAAAAAATGAAAAAAAAAACAGATTTGTATTTCATTTCAGTTCGTTTTCTGTTTGCAATTTGTAGTTCCTGTTAAGTTTTTGTTTTTCTCTCAACTTTTCCTTTCACTTTTATTTTGTTTAACATAACACTTTTTCTCCACTTCAGTTGCAGTTTTCATTAACAATCCTAACCTCTGAACTCCGGCTGTCCGCACTCATACTGTAGAAATATGGAGTTCACCTCTGGAACTCGTTTTAGTCAAAGTGATCCTTCACGGGGGGCAGCACAGAGGTGAGCACTGCTACCCCACATCTCCAGGCCGCAGGTCAAATCCCACCCTCTTCACTGACTACTTAAGGTCTTTAGGGTGTAAAGCAGTTCAGAAGTAAACCCCCCGATGATCGTCACGTAGCTGACTGGCCTGTCCATACGACAGCAGGACATTAGCAGCAGATTTGTGATGGAGTCACACCTGAGAGTCGACACCATCAGGACTGGCAGCCCTGACACCATGTGGTGTGCCAGCTTTGTGTGCTCAGCAGTGACATGAGAAGGTCATCAGTCTGACCACTTCATAGGCTCACATGTCACTTTATATTTACTAACTGACTGAATGTCTTGTCTGAATTCTAGTAATCGACTGACTGCCACCTCTAATCTGACAGCCATATTTAAAATGTTTCTAAATTCACAAACCAAATACTCAATAGATGACCAGCACTGCTGACTTGTCTTGTCATTGTGAATGTCCATTCAGGTGGCTTCTCATCAAGCAGTGACATCAAATGACCAACATGAGCTGACTTTTAGAATCAGGATTTGGCTGACAATCAAACACGTCCTTTGCTAATTCAAACATCCCCTCCATTTTTAGGGTCTCCAGTAAAACAAATCACATGAGGACTGGCTGGTCCTTTACGTGACTCCCACCAGCACCTTGATTTATGTGAGCACTTGAAGTTGAAAGACCAGTTAGAGTTTGTCACAAAATAGTTGTGATTTGTACCATTGGGGTCATTAAATCTTTAACCTCTCCTTGGAGGTCCTTCATATCTTTGTAAACTCGTCTTCTCTCAATGAGTCACTCATTTCAAATGATCGAGTTTAAATCAGGACTGCAATAAAAACAGCAGAAAGAAAACGGACTGAGAAAAAGATGGCATTTGAGAGCCAGAAGAGGAGATGATAACTGGAAGATCAAAAAGCCGAGTGTCAAGACTGAAAGTGAAATCCAAACTCGCAGTCGAAACACAAAGCACCAGTTGTGACGTCTGACTTTTAAACACACGTCTGCTTATTCTTTATGTCACATCCACAAACTCGGATAATGCAGAAGTCTAATGGACTGAACTTTGTACTCCTTGATCTTTGACAAAAAGCTTAGTGTGATTTTGTCATTTTGTAGGAACTCCTTTACAACAGACACACAGAATAGGGACACACAAGACATGAAGAGGACATCACTGGAAAAAAGAAAATATCTACCTCAAAGTGTAAAGAATTCAGAAGAAGTCATAACAGAAATAACACAAAAATACTCAGTAAAAAGAAAAACAGAAATTCATTTGCAATATTAACATGATAAAAAAATCAGTGTAAATCATCACAATAACACACTGTGACCAACATGGAGTACAAGACCACTGAGTAGCACACCTCGGCCTGGGAGCTTTGGAAAAGTCTGACACAACCCCACCCCCAAGAGTCCTGCAGTCCGCATCCTGATAAAGCCTGAAATGCGGCACTGACTTCTTCGGCTGACCTCGTCTTTGGCTCATCTTCTCATCAGCCATTAAGAAGATTTCAGTTGTTAGGCTTGCACACAAACTCAGCTCAGTGTGTCCTCCTTGTTTTAGATCTGAGTCACTTCAGAGTTTGACATTTGATTTGTGGCCCTTGTCACTTATACGTCACTCTCATTTGTACACATTTTAATTTGTAAGTTTATTGTCACCATGTCTTTGAGTACTTGACTTATAAATGTGAAGTCAGCCAACACTCCTAAAATCTTATCAGCATAAAAATAATAAAGAATCAGCACCGAGAGCCGAGAGCTCAGTCGTGTGTTCAGATTTGCCCCCTGGTCCCTGATGTGTGTCTAACCACTGTGCCACTGTCCTGTTCATGTCACACGTTTGAGTGTCTGTGCGTCACTTCAGCCCTCCTTAGCCTTCACACTTTGACCAAATGTTTAACAACACAATAATCAAACACTTCAGTCAGTCGACATTTTTAGGTCATCTAAAGACACCAAAGCGTCCCATTTGATCAAAGGCCTGATAAATCAAATTCACTGAGATGGCCGCCTTCTCTTCACACCTTCTCAGGCTGACTGACAGCTCATGTCCCGCCTCCTCTGTCATTCTGGCCAATCCTGATTCCCAGTTCTGTGGCCCAGTGGCTGAGTGCCGCACTTGACATCCCAGTGACGCGGGTTCAGTTCCTGCCTGTCACATGCTGTGTGACCCTGAGTGAGTCACGTCACCTGTCTGTGCTCAGAGTAAGAATACAAGCAGAGAGCTGGACATGTAAAGTGACTTTGGATTGAAAGGCACTATATAAAATAAAGGGATGGTTTTGTCTCTTTTCATATTTTTATCTGGAATGTCTTCATCAACATTTGCACACAAATTCTAATTTGTAAACTGCGTCCATTTGTCGACTTTGTCACGGTGACACTCAAACACATTTTTATTCTTTATTTGATTTTAATTTTTCTATCTCTTATTATTTTATCCTCTGTCTTATTTATTATTCAGTTTCATAAATTTGGTGCTTAAGTGGCCATGAAGAGCGGAGGCCTGTCTAGGGTGCAAACTCTCTACTGACCACCAAAGCTCTTCAGTCCACCATGTCTGTGACAGCTAGTGTATGCAGTGACACTGAGAGAGACCCTTGCTATGACACAACAAGCCCGTCACCTTGAACCCGTGTCACCAGCCGGCTGAGTGCAGTTTGTCCATTGAGTTCAGGTGTCTGATGGGCCTTAGAGAAGATGACTGGACAGAGTGGAGTGTCACTTTTAGCAGCCGGTGACCCTCTGTGTGTCCCTCCTGGACTGGACTGTCACGTCCTCCCGTGTCCCATCACCCCTCCTGTCACCTTTCCCCTGTAACTTATTTAGCTTTGGGCTCGTTGTGTTTATTTGTCCTCTTGTTTGTGTTGTAAGTTTGTGACTAACACTCTATAAACTAAAGGCTGACTGATTTACAGCTGCTGTCACTGAACATCTGGAGAGGCTGGCATTCGTAAATGGCCTCCTGTCAATCATTTCAATTGTGTCCTCACCCTGAGCCCTGAATGATGGACAGAAATCTGAGTTTGTCACTCGGCTGTCACCAACACTGAGAAGTGCATCTGAACACTCAAGTGGAGACAAGGTTAGTCCTGCTGTGTGACACTCCTGTCCAGTGTGACGGCTGACATCTTCTCATCACTCAGGGTGACCTAACAGACAGAAGATGTTTCAGGTATATAGCGCCTTGAAGGGCAGCATTGGTGTGGAGTTCAAATTGAGTTTCAGTTCAAATGCTAGCAGCAGCCTGCTGTTCAGTGACACACCTGAGCATCCAGCTCTGCTTGTAGTCATCATGTCACTTATTGAGACCCTCAATGGTCTTTCTGTCTGTCTCTCCTCTTGTTCTCACTTTACTTTCTTCTTCTCCATAGCCTGGACGCATGTTGTCTCACCCCCAGATGTTGCTCAGCTCTCTCCTCAGCTCTTTCTGCTCCACACTCACAACTGACTGAACTGGACCTGAGCTTCAACAACATGGAGGATTCAGGAGTGGATCAGCTGTGTGAGGGGCTGAGGAGTGAAAACTGCAAATTAGAGAAACTGAAGTAAGTGAACAACAAGTGTGTGTGTGTGTTGGATTTTATTTGTTCTGACTTTATGGCACTTTATGTTCCACATCCACCGTATAAACATTGTTTTTAATCAGGACGTCATTTTCTCACGTGGGCAGACTGATGAACATGACGAGGACACAAATACAGATTTCTTTTTTTTTTTTTTTTTTAATTTTATATTGATTATATTGCATTCCATACAAATCAATCAAGTTTTGCATAAAGAAAATTTGAGTTAAGAACAGATCGATCCCCACCCCTGAGAGAGAGAGCAAGCCAAATTTAAGGCTTGTAAACATACCTAAATTAATAGATTCTCTGTGCTTTATGAGATTATTTTAAAATATTACTGATTAGATCCTGCCATGTTTTGAAAAAGTCTGTACAGATCCTCTAACTGAGTATTTGATTTTTTCCAATTTCAAATAATATAACACATCAGTTTCCCACTGACTTAAAAGAGGAGAGTTTGGGTTCTTCCAGTTTATCAGAATAAGTCTGCGTGCCAACAGTGTAGTGAATGCAATCACAATTTGTTTGTCTTTCTCCACTTTAAGACCCTCTGGAAGAACCCCAAACACAGCTGTTAATGGGTTAGGAGGGATTGTGAGTCCAAGGCTGTCTGAGAGGTAATTAAAAATTTTTGTCCAGAATAATGTTAATTTGGCACAGGCCCAGAACATGTGACCCAGTGAGGCTGGCACTTGTTTGCAACGTTCACAGGTTGGATCATGCCCTGGAAACATTTTGGAGAGTTTTAGTCGAGACAGATGTGCTCGATATATAATTTTGAGTTGTATAATTGTATGCTTTGCGCATATGGAGCTCGAGTGAATTCTCTGCATTGCTACTTTCCACTCCTTTTCTGATATATTAATTGAGAGATCTTTTCCCAGTGTCCTCTTGGATCTTTGAAAGGGAGGGATTGTAAAATGATTTTATATATTGTAGAGATGGAGTCTAAGTCCTTGAGATTGAGCAATATTTTTCCAGCATGGATGAGGGTGCAAGATGAGGAAAATCTGGAAGGTTCTGTTTAACAAAGTTCCTGATTTGAAGATAGTGAAAGAAATGTGTAGCTGGAATGTTAAATTTGGAATGTAATTGTTCATAGGATGCAAAGACGTTGTCTATATAAAGATCTCTAAGCAAGTTAATTCCAAATTTTTCCAGATATTAAAACTGCATATGTTTGTGAAGGTTGAAAGAGGTGGTTCTTTGCAGGGTGCCACAGAAGAAGCTTCTCCGTCTTAAAATGCTTTCTACATTGGTTCCAGATTCTAAGTGAGTGGAGCACAATTGGGTTATTAGTGTATTGCCGATAGCGTGTGTTTATTGGAGCACAGAGCAGGGAATACAAAGAAGTACTGCAGGATTTTACTTCTATTGCGGTCCATGCCTGTGTACTGTATGTTCTTCTATTTGTGTCCAGGTTCTTATCGCCTGTATATTTGCTGCCCAGTAATAAAACTGGAAGTTAGGTAGAGCCATGCCGCCTTCTGCCTTTTGTCTTTGTAGGGTCGCTCTTTTGATGCGTGGATGTTTTGAATTCCAAATAAATGAGGTTATTGTTGAATCTAATTGCTTAAAGAATGATTTATTAATGTATATTGGATGTTTTGAAATAAAAAAGGAAGAATATTCATCTTAACAGTGTTAATTCTTCCAGCTAGTGTGAGATGAAGGGTTGACCATCTATGCAAGTCTTGTTTAATTTTTTCCATGCAGACGCGAAATTTTGTTGATAAAGAGCTTTATGTTTACTTGTGATGTTTACCCGAGGTATTTAGACTGTTCTGCAATGATAAAAGGTAGGGTATCTAATCTAATATTATATGCTTGAGAATTCACTGGAAAGAGTACACTTTTATTCAGATTAATTCTGAGACCAGAGATCTTTTGAAATTCTGTGAGTGCTGCTAAGACTGCAGGCACAGAATTTTCTGGGTCCGATATATACAGTACCATATCATCTGCATATAATGAGATTTTCTGTTCCAGTCCTTCTCTGCTAATCCCCTTTATCTGATCAGTATTTCGACAATGTATTGCCAGTGGTTCAATGGCAATTGCAAACAACAGCGGTGCCAAGGGCATCCTTGTCTAGTGCCACGTTCTAGTTTAAAGTAGTCTGAGCAAATGTTGTTGATGCAAACTGAAGCTTCTGGGTTAGTATACAGTAATTTAATCCATGCACAAATGTTGGGCCAAACCCAAACTTCTCCAATGTAGTAAAAGGTATTTCCATTCAATCATGTCGAATGCTTTTCTGCATCCAATGATAATAATATTTCTGGGGTGTTTGATTTAGTTGGTGAGTATATTACATTAAACAGGCGTCGAAGATTTGAAGATAAGTGTCGGCCCCTAATAAATCCAGTTTGGTCTTGTGATATTACCGAGGGAGCACTTTCTCCATCCTTCTAGCTATGATTTTAGAGAGTATTTTAACGTCGTTATTCAGAAGTGAAATTGGTCTGTATGATGCACATTGTAATAAGTCCTTATTTTGTTTTGGAAAAACAGTGATTAGTGCTTGGCGAAAGGTTTGTGGAAGAGATTGGTTATCTCTGGCTTCTGTAAATGTTGCTAATAGGAGGGAGCTAGCTGAGCGGAGAATTTCTTGTAAAATTCTGCAGGGTAGCCATCAGGGCCTGCTGCTTTCCTGCCTTGGAGTGACTTTATAGCATCTAGTAATTCTGATAATGCCAGAGGTTTATCAAGTTCCTCCACACTAAAAGTGTCTATTTGTGGTATCTGTAATGTATCCAGAAATGCATTAGATTGTGTATTGTCTTCTTTAAACTCAGTAGTATATAGGATTTATAGTAGTCTCTGAAAGTGTGAATTATATTTTTGTGGTCGACGATTTTAACTCCGTTTGTGTTGGTGATTACTGAGATTGCGTTGCGCACTTCTTGCTTGTGAATTTGTTGAGCTAAAAGCTTATTAGCTTTTATGGCAAGCCAAATTAACATTTAGAGATATCTCAAAATGAATTTTGGATATCTTAAAATGTAATTTACTTTTAAGATATCTGAAACTCGCTTTGAGATATCTTAAAATAATTTCCTTTACATTTTAAGATATCTGCAATACATTTTGAGATATCTCAAATGTATTTCAAGATATCTCAAATACAGTTTCAGATATCTCAAAATAATTGTGTCTGCATTTAAAGATATCTCAAATGAATTTTCAGATATCTTAAATTGACCTTTCATGCATTTTAAGATATCTCAAAATCATTTCCTGTAAAATTGCCTATTATTTCAATGGGACTACTTGTTTATTATAAGATATCTTAAAATGTATTTGAGATATCTGAAAATGGACAGGAAGCTGTTTTAAGATATCTGGAAATGTATTTGAGATATCTTAAATTGTATTGTAGATATCTGAAAATGCTATTGAGATATCTTGAAATAATTGAGTGTCCTTTTAAAGATATCTTAAAATGCATTTTAGATATCTTGAAATACAATTTGAGATATCTTGAAATACATTGTTAGATATCTGAAATGGAGCAGAGACCCATTTTAAGATATCATGAAATTAATTTTAGATATCTAAAAATGTATTTAAGATATCTGAAAAAAAATGAATTTCAAGATATCTTGAATGCTTTTTAAGATATCTAAATTATATTTCGAGATATCTCAAAATAACTTCCTTCTCATTTTAAGATATCCCAAATTCATTTTGAGATATCTGAAATGCATTTTCAGATATCTTAAAATGACTTCCTGCACATTTCAAGATATCTCAAATACATTTCAAGATATCTTAAAATAACTTCCTGTGTATTTCAAGATATCTCAAATTCATTTTGAGATATCTCAAAATAGACAGGAAGTCCCATTGAAAGAATAGGAAATGTTACAGGAAGTGATTTTGAGATATCTCAAAATGTATTTGAGATATCTTGAAATGCACAGGAAGTTATTTCAAGATATCTCGAATTGTATTAAAGATATCTTAAAATGCATTTCAGATATTTCAAAATGTACAGCATATCATTTCAAGATATCTTGAAATCTATTTAAGATATCATAAAATGCTTTTAGATATCTTAAAATAGATGCATTTTTAGATATCTGTAAGTCAATTTGAGATATCTAAAATGCATTTCAGATATCTTAAAATCCATTTTGAGATATCTCTAAATGTTAATTCGGCTTGCCATAAGCTTTCTCTCCATGTTCATAGTAATGGTGTCTGGATTTATAAATTAGTTGTTCAGTTTCAAGAGTTTGAGTTTAGTTTTCAAGAGGTTTAGTTCTGAATGTAGAGCCTGCCTTTTCCTATGTAGAGTCTCGTTTGGTAGTCTGACGTGTTCTTCATCTATTTTAGTAATTTCGCTTTTTATCTCTGCTACTTTCTTGGCTTCAAATTTATTTCTGTGGGAAAAATATGAGATAATCTGTCCTCTTAAGTAATAATAATAATAATACATTTTATTTATATAGCGCCTTTCCCATGCTCAAGGCACTTAAAGAATATAAGAAAGAACGGCAGGGTATACAGTATATAGCATAGTACAAAGCAAATAATAAATAAGAAGATTAAGACAGTAAATTCAGAGAAAGCCTAACAGACAACAGAACTGATGGTCTAGCACACACATACAGGTTACATGAGCATCTTGACAGAGAAGTAAACTGAGAGAAGGGGAATGAAGTCAAATAGAGCTAAAAGCCTTCCTGAACAGATGAGTTTTAAGTTGTTTTTTAAAAGAATTCATGGAGTCAGCTGACCTGATTAATTTCGGTAGGTCATTCCAGAGTCTGGGCGCTATACAGCTGAAGGCCCTGTCACCCATGGAGTGTAGATTAGTGTGGGGCACAACAAGATTGCCAGAATCAGAGGACCTTAGTGGGCGGCAGGCACATAGTGATGGAGAAGGTCACTGATGTAGTTTGGCGAGGTTATTTAAGGCTTTGTAGGTTATTAGTAGGATTTTATATTCGATTCTGTAAGACACAGGGAGCCAGTGAAGACGGAGCAGGATGGGTGTGATGTGCTCGCTGCTGCTGGTTCGAGTAAGGACTCTTGCAGCTGAGTTTTGAATAAGCTGGAGCTGTGATATAAGATTAGAAGGGGCACCTGCCAGCAGCGAGTTACAATAATCTATGCGGGATGTGATAAAAGCATGGACAAGTTTCTCAGCATTAGAAAAGGAGAAGGAAGGAGCGAACACGGATATGTTACGGAGGTGAAAGTAGAAAGTTTCTTAATGTGATTTATGTGGTGGAGTAAGAAAGGGAGGAATCAAAAATGACACCAAGATTCTTTGCAGTAGAGGCAGGTCTGATGAGATCACCACCAAGATGGACTGGGAAGGAGCTCATTTTATTAAGTTGCATTTTAGTCCCAATTTGCAGGAGTTCAGTTTTGTTGCAGTTTAATTTTAAAGAGTTCTGCTCCATCCAGGTTTTAATTTCACTAAGGCAGGTTGTGAGCTGAGAAAGCTCTGATGAAGTTCCACTTTTAACATTGAAGTAGAGTTGAGTATCATCTGCATAAAATCGATAGCCCAGTCCATCGCTACGAATAATATGGCAACAAGGGGAAGCATATAAATACAGAAGAGAAGAGGGCCAGGACAGAGCCCTGAGGAACTCCTTGTGTGACTGGCCGAGCTGGATCTGCTGTTGCCAAGACTAACAAACTCTTGCCTATCAGTCAGATAGGACTTGAACCACTGGAGGGCAGTGCCAGAGATACCCAGCATGTTCTCCATTCTGACAGTAGAATGTCATGTCTGACAGTGTCAAATGCTGCACTGAGGTCTAACAGAATTAATATGCTGGTTTGTCCAGAGTCTGCTGCCATAAGCAATCATTGGTTACCCGTAGCAGAGCAGTTTCACAGCTGTGCTACACCCTGAAACCAGACTGAAAGGGTTCCATCAAATTATTAGACGATAAGTAATTGGTGAGCTGGGAGGCTACAACACGCTCAAGAGCTTTTGACAGGAAAGGTAAGTGGGAAATAGGCTGAAAATTGTTAAGATTGTCAGCATCAAGACCAGACTTTTTAACATTGGGGTTACAGAAGCGATTTTAAAAGTGAGCGCACAGAGCCAGTGTCAAGGGATGAGTTTATTATTGTTGTAACAGTCGGGATTATGGCATGAAGGCAGGATTTAAGTAGTGTGCTGGGGATGGGGTCCAGTATACAAGTAGTTGGCCTCATCTTACAAAGCAGGTTATTAACAAACAGATGTGACTGGTGAGAACTTAGAGAAGGAGCTGGATGGAGTGGGAAAACAGGGAGAGATA
Organism: Polypterus senegalus; assembly: GCF_016835505.1. Taxonomy (NCBI): domain Eukaryota; kingdom Metazoa; phylum Chordata; class Cladistia; order Polypteriformes; family Polypteridae; genus Polypterus; species Polypterus senegalus. The sequence continues at coordinate 189,304,079 of NC_053161.1, read as the reverse complement.
TAAACAGATGATGTATTTATGTTAGTTGAATTATTTAGATCTTTAATTTTGTTACGGAAAAAGTGGAGGAAATCCTCACAGACTTCAGTAGAAGAGGTAGTTGGGCCAGATGCAGGTTCGAGTAGTTTATTAACTACAGAAAACAAAACCCTTGGGTTATCGTGGCCACTTTCTATTATTCTGCCATAGTGGGTGTTCTTAGCAGCAGTTAGTGCTTCTCTGTAAGCTCTTTGGTGGTCAGAGAAAGCCTGGATGTGCACAGTGAGGCCAGTCTTACGTGACATTCTCTCAAGGCGTCGGCCAGCTGCTTTCATAGATCGCAATTCTGAGTTATACCAAGGAGCTGAACGTTTAAAGGAAACCTTCTTATGTTTTAAAGGAGCTGTTTTATCTAATGCTGAATGAAGGGCTGAGTTATAGTGGTCAACAAGACTATCTAGTGTTGACGGAATAGGTGCAGACAGTAAAAGATCAGAAATGGATCCAGAAAGGATAGAGGGACAGATATTTTTAAGGTTTCTGTAAGAAATTTGTCGTTTACAGGTAAGAGGAGGTAAAGGCAGTGAGACAGTAAAAAATACTGCTTTATGGTCAGAGAGTCCCAAATCAGTGCTGTAAATATTGGCAACAGATAGTCCAGAAGTGCAGATCAGATCCAATATATGACCACCAGAGTGGGTGGGAAAATCAACATGTTGTGTCAAGTCAAAACAGTCCAGTAAGGATAGGAATTCATTTCTCAGTTTAGATGTAGTAATGTCAATATGGATGTTGAAATCACCAAGAAGGATAATTCTCTGAGAGTAAGAGCTTAGGTGGGTTAAAAGTTCAATCAGATCAGATAAGAAGGATGCATTGTATTTTGGGGGACGATAAAGAACAATGAGTGAGACAGGACCTGTTTCCGTTATTAGTTTAAGAGCCAGGCACTCAAAAGACAGTGGACAGTCAATTGGGATTCGTTTGATATTTAAGTCTGCTCTGATAATTACCGCTAGCCACCTCCTTGTCTAGAGCTGCGAGGTTCTGTATGTAAAGTGAAACCAGGTGGAGTCGCCTCCGTGAGAGACGTCAATTCGTTTGGTTTTTGCCAAGTCTCCGTTAAACACAGTATATCAAGTTTGGTGTCAGTGATGAGTTCTGACAGCACCAATGCTTTGCCATTAAGAGATCTTGAGTTAAACAGAGCAATGTTAGTCAATGAGGCATCTTTTTGCACAGAGCTGTGATCAGGGTTTATTTCCACACAATGTAAATTTGGCACACTGACACTTGTATTTCCAGGGCCATGAGAAGGAATGCTTATTCCTGAGCAAATGCTGCCGGTTGTCTTTTCATTCGCACCCCGGCGGTGGCGGCGACCTGACCCGCGATGTATATATTTCGGCGCTGTAAAATACCGGCGTCTTTTAGGATGTTCCAATCAGACCATTTGCTCTGGACAAACTGTTTAATAAGAAGGAGTTTGTCATGAGAGTATTTTAGCATGATACTTGGCAATACTTATCTGAAAAGCAGTGGAGAAGCAGCACAGCATAGCGGAACCATTTGGATTAGATGAGATGAACGGCGATAGCAAAGCAGCAGAAAGCATAGCAGGAGGAGGTAGCAGGATTTGCAGGTTCCAATACACAGCCACAAACAATAACGCTTGATAATTTCATGCGTGATCGCCCCGGAGCCATAAGCCAGGTTAATATGAGCATCAGATCAGATCCCAGTCGTACAGTACTGTAAAATGAATGAATCGGGAGCAGATCAGCATAGCGAATATAATCATGGAGAAAGATTATCCCGAGGTCATAGATCGCCAGGTACAAAGAAATGTTCGTAGGTCTCGTCCCGCGATCCACAGACTCAGCTGTTCCCAGTCAAAGTAGAGTCCATAAAATCTGTAAATATTAAGCCAAATCCATGCAATTCAGGTCGGCTGTATCCACGAACTATACGTACAGTAAAAGAAATAAAACAAGCGTGAGAAAGTGTAGAATAAAGGCGAATTTTGCGAAAAGTGTTGTTAACAGGGAGGAGCGGCAGCAACTTGCGTGCACCAGCGTCCCCTCACCTGTCAAGTAGGCCTTAAGAGTTTCCCAGAGTGTTCCTGCACAGATCTCGGAGGATGTATTTGTCTTTAGAAAGAATTGGATTTGTTTGGATATAAATTCTGTACAATTCTCGTCTGCTAATAGAAGCGGGTTGAGACGCCATCTGCGGGGTGAGTGTATGGGGCTTAGTAATTTTAGCTCCAGTATCATAGGTGCATGGTCAGAAATAACAATAGCATCGTATTCGCATGATTTAATCATAAGCAAGAAGTTATTATCTATAAAGAAGTAATCAATCCTTGAGTATCAATGATGTACTGGTGAGTAGAAAGAATATGTTCTTGAGTTTAGGTTTAAAAACCTCCAGGGGTCTGATAAGTTGTGGTCAGTTATAAACTGTGTAATTATCTTTGCGGTGTTAGATGCCGTTCCCCTGTGGAAGAAGTCCTATCTAAAAGTGGATTTACAACACAATTAAAGTCCCCAGCCATTATAACTTTATGAGTGTTCAGATTGGGAATGGATGCAAATAAATTTTGTATAAATTCCTTATCATTGACATTAGGTGCATAAACATTAATCAAGATCATTTTACAGTTAGATAAGTCTCCCATGACCATTACATATCTCCCTTCAGGATCCAATACTACATCTGATGCTACAAATGGTACTGTTCTATGTATGAGAATTCCCACACCTCTAGTTTTCTTTGTAAAACTAGAATGGAACATTTGGCCAGTCCCATCTTTTAGCAGCCGGAACTGATCCTTGCCTAGTAAGTGGGTCTCCTGTAAAAATACTATTTTAGCGTGTAGACCTGTTAGGTGAGAGAGTACTTTCTTTCTCTTTAATTAGTGATTCAAGCCTTTAACATTCCAGCTCACGAAATTAACTGTCCCATCATGGAGACATTGACTCTGAGTTTTTGATGTAATTTTATAGTCTTAACTGGAAGTGAGACAGCTTCGGCCTTAATTTCCTATTTCCCCTAGAGTTGTTGCCATGTAGCTTATTATTACATTGGTAGTTATAATTATAAAGATTAAAAGAATAGATTAGGTATAGATATAGCCTGCTCTCTTCTCTCCCCGAAAATCCCCAACCTCCCATTTTGCCTCCCCACGTACGGCTAAAACCCACTTCACACAGTCCAGGTCCTCTGACATATCCAGAGACAGAGTACGTCCAAAGAAAAACAAGCCCCCATGCAGCGGTGTTTTAGGATTTAAAGATAGAGATATCTATTACCAATATAGTGTAAAAGAAAAAAATAAAAAATAAATTGTGCATTTAAAATATATATAGTCTTAGCAATCTTAGTGCATTAAGATAATACACCCAGACAATAAACCCGGGGGATAGTGTTGGAAATTTTTCCAAAATAAGCATATTAAGTCTTAATGCAATAATAGCAATAACCATAAACCAAGTGTTTGATGTTGAACAGTCTCGTTTAGGGTAGAGATAAAATAAAAAAAAAAAAAAAAGTAATTATGCACAATAAAACATAGACGGATGGCGCCCTAGTAATACTAAGTAATAATGAGAATATACGATGAATAAAACCCGTATTTTAAACAAAAAAGATCAGACAATAGATTATTAGTCCTTGCTATATATCATTAACGGCCATGACTCACTATTATGTATCAGAATAGTCTCGGGATCAACTTTCTTAATTCCTTTTCTGCTTCTTCCTTGCTAGCGAAGAAATAGAATTGACCTTGCAATTCAACTTTCAGTTTGACCGGATACTAGAGGCTGTATTTGATGTTGGCTTGCCGTAACCGCTGTTTAATGTTGTAGAAGGCTGCGCGTTTAGTAGCTGTTGCTGGAGTGAAGTCAGGGAAGATATGAATACGGTTATTCTCATATACAATATCTTGCTTGTCTCTGAGGAAGGCCATCACCTTTAGCTTAAATGATAATCTTTCAAAGCGAATAATAAAAGATCTGGATCGAACGGTATTTGATCTGCGTACGCGATAAGCCGCTGCTATCTCAGATTCTGCTTTAAAGTCCTCCCCGATTATTTTAGAGAAGAGTTCAGCTGCGAATTTCACTGGGTTTGGACTTTCTCGATTCTCAGACAGACCTTCAATTCTGACATTATATCTTCTGCTTCCATCTTCCAAAGCAGCCAGTCTGTCTCCGAGTTTTTTGCATTCAGAGCTGACATTTTCTGCTTTTTCTTCGGCATTGGCAGCTAAATTTTCGGCTATTTCAATCCTAGTCGTGAATGTCTCCTTGAGATCCTCCAAATGATTAGTAAGCGCTTCAATTTTACCCAGCACCTGTCACATCTCCAGTTACATTTCTTGTTGCAGCCTTTCATTTGCCTGTTGCAGCATCAGCCCCTGCGTTTCGTTTGCTTGTTGCAACTCCTGTTTCAATTCCTGTTTCAATTCCAGCAACTCCTGTTTCAATTCCTGTTTCAATTCCAGCAACTCCTGTTTCAATTCCTGTCTCAGTTTCTCATGTGCCTTTGCTCTTGCTTTCTTATTTGCCTTCTCGCTTTTCTTTATATCTTGTATGAGCTCAGCGAACATCACCTTCAGCTCAGACATTTCAATTGTGCTTTCTTGTGCCGTAGGTGAAGCAGCAGGCTCTACTGTAACCGGTGTCCCTGCCATTCCCGGCTCGTGGAGTAATTGAAGCTGCGGACCGCAAGGCCTTCTCCAGTTTCAGGTGTTCTTCTCCGATCGGCGAGCTATCGAGATCTGCATTCACGATCGTACATTTGCTCCCCTTTTCACTCTCAGCCGGCAACAATGTAGCGGACCGTGGTACCGAGGAGTCTGTACCTTCGCCCATCTGATCCAGGTCTGTCAAGGCCGTATCTTGAACTAGGGCTTGCTGATCTTAGCTTGGGTGCAGCTTTAGTTTTCGATTTTTTCGGAGCTTGTTGACCATGTTTATATATGCTTACATATACTGTAGCAGTCTCCTTGGATTGAATAGATATGGGATATCTCAGGAAAATAAGCAAATAATATTAAAAATAACACCGCTGCTAGCGGAGCTCCACTTCAGACGTCCATCTCTCGCATCGGACGAGACCAAACAAGTTAGAAATACAGATTTCTTTTTAATTGTTAAATTCTTAAAGACAGCATTGTGACCCTGAGCCCCTCGTGCACAGTGGTCTTGTTCATCCTCTCATTTTCCTTTCTGTTCAGCCTGTTGTTTTATTTCTTGTCCCACAGTTCCACACTGTCAATTCTTTGTTTTGGGCTCAACGTTGTCCACATCCTCTTGTTAAGTGCTAGAGAGTTCCTAAACACATAAGTCCCAAATAATACAAATCAAAATACCCACAAGAGGGGGGAACCATCAAACCAGACTAGTCACCATAAAGGGCAATGAAGAATCTTTATAAAAAAGGGTTATTTTCACATAATGCTGTAAGGCACAAAATAATCTCCACAGAGCACAATAGGAGATGATTTAAATGACAAAGGGATTCAAAGCCATCAATGTCCCAGAGAAGTTAAGGGAGACATGAAACATAGAAGGAGGACAAACAGAGGAAGAGGAGAGAAAGCCAATAACAGCGGGAAAGGTCACAAGAGGAGAGTCAGAAGGATTAGAATTTCAAAGAGTGGGGACAGTAAGGTGACACAGAAGGTGACCACAGGTAGACAGACAGCTCTGCAGGTGTCCAACATTACTGGCGAGTCTTCTGTGAAGGACACTTTCTATCAGAAATGGTCCTTAAAACAAGACATAAGCCAGAGATCTGTAGAGGAGGTGCAGTGAAATAGTCAGTGGGCTTAGTGACCAATAGGTGACACACATTAGGTGATATGTCCAGAGACACTGAGAGGAATTCTGGGAAGGTGACTTGTCACTGAGGTACTGCAGAGTGTCAAGTGGTGCCCTCTTGTTTTTGTAGCTGACACTTGTGTTTCTTGTGGGGCATTTAAAAGAAACATCTCCTTGTAAAATAAGTGCAGGCTATTAAGTGACTTTCTAATCAGTCCAGTATATAGCGCCTTTTTATGTTTTATACACATGTTCAGCTGCAGCTTGCTGATGTGTTGAGATGTCCAAACCCCCAACCTCACAAAACCTATTAAACATGTGAAATTCACAGATGACATTAAACTTGGATGGATGGCAGACACTGAGGAGGCAACAGAAATAATTCACAAAGACCTGGACAACCTTCAGAACTGGGCAATCACCTGGAAAGTGGTAGTGAATGTTGAATTGTGCTGCTTGTAGGCTAAATGAACATCAGTCATAAGTACAAGATGGAGACACTGAGTTACAGGAGCAGAACTCTAAGGAGCATTTTGGGGGTTATGCTGACTCAACTAAGCAATGTACAGTACAGACGTAATTAAAAAGGCAAATTAAATGTTAGGTTACATTATTACAACTGTTGAATTTAAATGAAGAGGTGTTCTGCTCAAACTATGTAATTCATAGCTGAGACCACAGGAGTGTTGTGTGCAGTTCTGGTCACAACGGTACAAGAAAGACACAGCAGCACTTGAAGTTGAGAAGAGGAGAGCAGCCAAGTGCATCATGGGACTGAATGACATGTCCTACTGTGACAAACTCAGAGAATTCAACCTTGTTAGTCTGAGCAGAGGAGACTGTGTGAGGACCTGATCCAGGTATTTAAAATCCTCAAAGGCACTGATAAAAGAGATTCAGAAACATTCAGGGTGAGTCACATAGTTGAGGACATCAGTGGAAATATAGGGGAAGTGAATTTTAAATGAGGGTCAGGAAGAAATTTTATATGCAAAGAGTTATGTGACTCTGGAACAAACAACAAAGACAATGACTCGAAGCAGAAATCCTGACACCCTTTCAGAAGAATCTGGATGAGATATTTGGACAGCTTTGCCATCATCCTGTTTTCCTGAACAGCTTCCAGTGTGTCCAGAGTTTGCATGTTCTCCCCGTGTCTGCGTGGGTTTCCTCCGAGTGCTCCTGTTTCCTCCCTCAGTCCAAAGACATGCCGGTTAGGTGCATTGGCGATCCTAAATTGAGTCTAGTGTGTACTTGGTATGTATGTGTGTGCCCTGCAGTGGGCTGGCACCCTGCCCGGAGTTTGTTTCCTGTCTTGCAGCCTGTGTTGGCTGGGATTGGCTCCATCGGAACCCCAAGGACCCTTTAGTTAAGATATAGCAGGTTGGAAATGACTCACAGTCCTAAAGGCTAACACAGCATTTCTACAGGAGATTCGATTAGTAAGTATGGAGCAGTTTCGACTGCAAAGAGGTTGGATTGCACAAATTTTTCATGCCAGCTATTTACAAAAAAAAAAAAAACAGAAGTGTGGGAATTTTAATAAATAAAGCAATTCCATTTGTAACATCAGATGTAGTACCTGATCTCGAAGGGTGCTCTGTCGTGGTGAGGGATAATTTATTCAGTTATAAAGTAATTTTGATAAATACATCTATCACCGACATTAGGTGTTTATATATCAAGAAATTTATCCAAGAAATATTTGCAACCATTCCCAATATGAGCGCTCATAAAATTATAATGGCTGAAGGATTTATTGTGTATTAAATCCAGACCTGGATAGAGCTTCAACTATAGTGATGATAACACTCTCTTTATGTCATTGCATTTCCAATCAATAGCATCATTTTACTTCTGTAAGCACTGAAACCTAACATAATGTGTGAAACCTAACAAACAGAAGATGCTTCAGGTATATAGCACCTTGAAGGGCAGTATTGGTGTGAAGATCAGATTGTGTTTCATTTCAAATGCTAGCAGTAACCTGCTGTTCAGTGACCTACCTGAGCATCCAGCTCTGCTTGTAGTCATCATGTCACTTATTGAGACCCCAGACGGTGGGTCTGTCTGCCTCTCCTCATGTCCTCACTTCTCTTTCTTTATTTCCACAGCCTGACTGATTGTTGTCTCACCTCCAGATGTTGCTCAGCTCTCTCCTCAGCTCTTTCTTCTCCACACTCACGACTGACTGAACTGAACTTGAGCGGAAATAACAACATGAAGGATTCTGGAGTGGATCAGCTGTGTGAGGGGCTGAGGAGTGAAATCTGTAAATTAGAGAAACTGGAGTAAGTGAATAATGGGTATGTGTGTGTGTCTGTGTGTGTGTGTGTGTTGGATTTTATTTCTTCTGACTTTATGGCTCTTTATGTTCCACACCCACCATATAAACATTGTTTTTAATCAGGACAGACGTCTTTGTCACACGTGGGCAGACAGATGGACATGACGAGGACACAGCTACAGATTTCTTTTTAATCGTTAAATTCTTAAAGACAGCATTGTGACCCTGAGCCCCTCGCCCATGGTGATCTTGTTCATCCTCTCATTTTCCTTTCTGTACAGCCTGTTGTTTTATTTCTTGTCCCATGTTGTCAATTCTTTGTTTTGGTCTCAGGTTTGTCCACATCCTCTTGTTAAGAACTAAAGAGTTACTAAACATGAAAGTCCCAAATAATACAAATCAAGATGACCACAATGGGGGACCATCAAACCAGACTAGTCACCAAAAAGGGCAATAAAGAGTCTTTATAAAGACAAAGGTTTATTTTCACATAAAATGCTCTAAGGCATAAAATAATCTCCACAGAGCACAAGAGGAGATGATTTAAATGACAAAGGGATCCAAAGCCATCAATGTCCCAACACACAAAATCCAAGAATGGTAAAAAAAAATCAAAACTTCAGTAATGACGACAACACAAGGAAAGTCATAAATGCAATGAAACTCATCACAGCACAAGTGCATTCACAATGAATTGTAGGGGACTGCAGGTTATCCTCCGTCTTCACCCTTGATGGTGATGGGCAGGTAACCCTAAATTTTGGGTGACGACCCTCAAAGCACGTGGAGTGTAGCAAACAATCTTTAAACATAAAGAAACTAAATAGTCAAAAATGTAAACATAAAAAATGAACAAAGAAAGCAAAAAAGTGACATGTGATTCCCAGCCAGGAGAAGAACCCTGACTGAATGATAAGGTATCCATTGTCACTTGTGCTCCCATAAAGCTCCTCTGATCTCCTCACTAAAGTTTGTTTAAAGTCACTAAAGCAGAATAAGATGGAGAGTCAGTGGGGCAGAAGAAGTGACCAGAGTGACAATGGAAAAGAGGAGGGGACAGCTGGAGCTGGACTGAGGTGACAGGAAGGAACAGACAGAGTGGGACAGCAAAGATTGAGAAAAAGAGAAGGAGAGAAACAGAGAAATGGAAAGAGAAGTTAAGGGAGACATGAAACAGAGAAGCAGAACAAACAGAGGAAGAGGAGAGCAAGCCAATAACAATGGGAAAGGTCACAATAGGAGAGTCAGAAGGATTAGAATTTAAATAGTGGGGACAGTAAGGTGACTCAGGAGGTGACCACAGGTAGACAGACAGCTCTGCAGGTGTCCATCATTACTGGCGAGTCTTCTGTGGAGGACACTTTCTATCAGAAATGGTCCATAAAACAAGACATAAGTCAGAGATCTGTAGAGGAGGTGCAGTGAAATAGTCAGTGGGCTTAGTGACCAATAGGTGACACACATTATGTGACATGTCCAGAGACACTGAGAGGAATTCTGGGAAGGTGACTTGTCACTAAGGTACTGCAGAGTGTGAAGTGGCGCCCTCTTGTTTTTGTAGCTCACACTTGTCTTTCTTGTGGGGCATTTAAAAGAAACATCTCCTTGTAAAATAAGTGCAGGCTATCAAGTGACTTTCTAATCAGTTCAGTATATAGCACCTTTTTATGTTTTATACACATGTTCAGCTGCAGCTTCCTGATGTGATGAGAGGTCCAAACCCCCAACCTCACAAAACCTATTAAACATGTGAAATTCACAGATGACATTAAACTTGGATGGATGGCAGACACTGAGGAGGCAACAGAAATAATTCACAAAGACCTGGACAACCTTCAGAACTGGGCAATCAACTGGAAAGTGGTAGTGAATGTTGAATTGTGCTGCTTGTGGGCTAAAATGAACATCAGTCATAAGTACAAGATGGAGACACTGAGTTACAGGAGCAGAACTCTGAGGAGCATTTTGGGGGTTATGTTGACTCAACTAAGCAATGTACAGTACAGAAGTAATTCAAAAGGCAAATTAAATGTTAGGTTACATTATTACAACTGTTGAATTTAAATGAAGAGGTGTTCTGCTCAAACTATGTAATTCATAGCTGAGACCACAGGAGTGTTGTGTGCAGTTCTGGTCACAACAGCAAAAGAAAGACAGAGCAGCACTTGAAGTTGAGAAGAGGAGAGCAGCCAAATTCATCATGGGACTGAAGGACATGTCCTACTGTGACAAACTCAGAGAATTCAACCTGGTTAGTCTGAGCAGAGGAGACTGTGTGAGGACCTGATCCAGGTATTTAAAATCCTAAAAAGCACTAAATTAAGAGAACCAGAAACATTCAGGGTGAGTCACATAGTTGATGATATCAGTGGAAATTAAGGGGGAATTAATTTTAAATGGGGATCAGGAAGAAATTTTATACAGAAAGAGTTTTGTGACTCTGGAACAAACAAATGAGACAATGAATTGAAGCAGAAATCCTGACACCCTTTCAGAAGAATCTGGATGAGATATTTGGACAACTTTACCATCATCCTGTTTTCCTGAACAGCTTCCAGTGTGTCCAGAGTTCATCCTCTGATAGAGCAGGCTTTCTTAATAAGGTTGTTCAGGCCTTGTGCTTCTTTTGACCTCAGGCTGCTACCCCAGGAGACTGCAGTGTTGAACACCACAATGGCTACTATGGACTGGTAGGACATTTCTAGCTCCTTGCTGCAGACAATAAAAGACCTGAGTGTCCTTAGCAAGTTTAGTCTGCTCTGGCCTTTCTTGTTCAGCTCCTCTGTGTGGTCAGACCAGTCCAATATGTTGTTTATGTAGACCCCAAGGTCTTTGTAGTTCTGCACCACTTCCATGTCCTCCCCTGAATGGTAAAATGGGGGAGTGTGTGTGTGGGGAGAGCAAGTTACAGTTGATCTCTGCTTTTTACCTTTACAATTGTAAGTGCCAACATAATGACAGGCTCCTGGGCCATGCTACTCGGCAGTAACAATATGAAATTGGTGTTAAAGATAAATCTTGAAAGACACTTCTTTTACTTAAGATTAGAAAATGTTCCCAAACATTCAGAAGCAGTGTCTCTTTCTGACCAGCCATTCAACTTTGTCAGCTGGAATGTCAAAGGCCTCAATCACGATCTAAAAACTAAAAACAAAATGATTCTTCTAACTCAGAGACCTGGGTTCGCTTCCCGGGTGCTCCCTGCATGGAGTTTGCATGTTCTCCTTGTGTCTGCGTGGGTTTCCTCCGGGTGCTCCTGTTTCCTCCCACAGTCCAAAGACATGCAGGTTAGGTGCATTGGCGATCCTAAATTGTCCCTTGTGTGTGCTTGGTATGAATGTGTTTGCCCTGCGGTGGGCTTTCGCCCTTTCTGGAGTTTGTTTCCTACCTTGCACCCTGTGTTGGCTGGGATTGGCTCCAGCGGACTCCCGTGACCCTTTAGTTAAGATATAGCAGGTTTGGAAATGACTCACAGTCCTAAAGGCTAACACAACATTTCTATGGGAGATTTGATTAACAAGTGCGGAGTAGATTCTACTGCAAAGAGGTTGGATTGCACAAATTTTTCACTCCAGCTATTCAAAGAAAACCAGAAGTGTGGGAATTTTAGTAAGTAAAGCAATTCCATTTGTAACATCAGATGTAGTACCTGATCTTGAAGGATGCTCATGATGATGGGTAATTTAGTCAATTTTAAAGTAATTTTGATAAATATATACACACCTAATGTGGGTGATAGATGTATCAAGAAATGTATCCAAGACATATTTCAACCATTCCCAATATGAGCACTCATAAAATTATAATGGCTGAAGATTTTATTGTGTATTAAATCCAGACCTGGATAGAGCTTCAACTATATTGATGATAAAGGTTTCATTATGTCATTGCATTTCCAATCAATAGCAGCATTTTACTTCTGTAAGCACTGAAAACTAACATGATGTGTGAAACCTAACAAACATAAGATGCTTCAGGTATATAGCACCCTGAAGGGCAGCATTGGTGTGAAGTTCAGATTGTGTTTCAGTTCAAATGCTAGCAGCAGCCTGCTGTTCAGTGACACACCTGAGCATCTATCCTGCTTGCAGTCATCATGTGACTTATTGAGACCGCAGGCGGTGGTTCTGTCTGTCTGTCCACATGTCCTCACTTCTCTCTCTTTATCTCCACAGCCTGACATGGTGTGGTCTCACCTCCAGATGTTGCTCAGCTCTCTCCTCAGGTCTTTCTGCTCCACACTCACGACTGACTGAACTGGACCTGAGCAGCAACAACATGGAGGATTCAGGAGTGGATCAGCTGTGTGAGGGGCTGAGGAGTAAAAACTGCAAATTACAGAAACTGAAGTAGGTGAACAACAAGTGTGTGTGTGTGTGTGTTTGTTTGTTAATTCTTTAGACTCATTTCTCTATTGAAATGCAGAAAGTAGACAAGAGTACATGGAGATAAGGCGCAAGGTGAAGAGAGAGGTGGCGAAGGCTAAAGAAAAGGCGTATGATGAGTTGTATGAGAGGTTGGACACTAAGGAGGGAGAAAAGGATTGATTGGCTAGACAGAGGGACAGAGCTGGGAAAGATGTGCAGTAGGTTAGGGTGATAAAAGATAAAGATGGAAACGTACTCACAAGTGAGGAGAGTGTGTTTAGTAGATGGAAAGAGTACTTTGAGAGGCTGATGAATGAAGAGAACGAGAGAGAGAAGAGGTTGGATGATTTGGAGATAGTGAATTAGGAAGTGCAATGGATTAGCAAGGAGGAAGTAAGGACAGCTATGAAGAGGATGAAAAATGGAAAGGCCGTTGGTCCAAATGTTATAACTGTGGAAGCATGGAGGTGTTTAAGAGAGATGGCAATGAAGTTTTTAACCAGATTGTTAAACTCTTTTAGGGCTCTTTTGTTTTTGTTTCTTTTCTCCCAGGGCTGAATATTTTTACAAAAACATTTTTTTATAAAAAAAACACAAAGCAATGGTTTAACATATCTATTCAACACAAAAAAATATTTTTGACAAATGTTACTGTCTTGCATGTTGTATGAGCCTGCATACTGCAGTAATCCTTCCTTGATTGCAGGGGTTGCTTTCCAGAACCCCGCGCGATAGGTGAAAATCCGCGAAGTAGAAACCATATGTTTGTATGGTTATTTTTATATATTTTAAGCCCTTATAAACTCTCCCACACTGTTAACATTATTAGAGCCCTCTAGACATGAAATAACACCCTTTAGTCAAAAGTTTAAACTGTGCTCCATAACAAGACAGAGATGACAGTTCTTTCTCACAATTAAAAGAATTCAAACATATCTTCTCTTCAAAGGAGCGCCGTCAGGAGCAGAGAATGTCAGAGAGGGAGAGAGAGAGAGAGCAAACAATCAAAAAATCAATATGTGCTGTTGGGCTTTTAAGTATGCGCACCGCGATAAAGCAGCCGCAAAGAAGGGAGCAATGTGAAGGTAGTCTTTCAGCATTTTTAGAGTAGCGTCAGTATCTTCTAGGCAAACAGCCTCTGTGCAAACAGCCCCTCTGCTCACACCCCCTCCGTCAGGCGCAGAGCATGTCAGAGAGAGTGAGAGAGACCGAGAAAAGCAAACAATCAAGCACCGCGCGGGAAGCATATCTTATATCATCGAGGAGTTTTATTTAATACGTAATACATGCTCTGTTTGGGTAGCTTCTAAGCCATCCGCCAATAGCGTCCCTTGTATGAAATCAACTGGGCAAACAAACTGAGGAAGCATGTACCATAAATTAAAAGACCCATTGTCCGCAGAAATCCACGAACCAGCGAAAAATACATGATATATATTTAGATATGCTTACATTTAAAATCCACGATGGAGTGAAGCTGCGAAAGTCGAAGCGCAATATAGCGAGGTATCACTGTATATGATTTCACATATTGTACAAGTTACACAACAAAGTCCTGCAAAGTCAGATATCACTCAAAGCAGCCAATTGCATGCATTGCCACATTGCACTGCTTACAATACGTGTTGCACTGGTGCCTCCTTTTTAGTTGTCTGTTGCTGCACACAACACAGTCAGGTTCATATTTTTTGTTCTCATATGTTGCAGGAAAGTCACCCGTTTGACATCGTGCCATGCCACTGCCACCAAGATTTCCGCCCGCATGAACACCGTATTGTCACCTCTTTTCCTCTTCAGCCTGTCTGGTTTCAACTTTGAAGGTCTGTGTCTCCTGTTCACCCTTACTGTGCCACAAGCTCCAACTCCCCTGCTCTGTAGCTCCATGAACAATTCTGGGTATGTATAAAAATTGTCCATGTACACAACATGACCCAAATGTTCATAGCCCTGAAGCAGCTCCAGCACAACATGACTTGTTAAGGGACAATTCTCTCTTTAAAGAAATACTTTCCTGTATATATATAATTACTTTCAGGCAGAAACCAGTGTTTGCTTCTGCCAGTACAAAATCCTTTATGCCATACTTTGTGGGCTTGTCTGGCATATAGTGGCAGAAAAAAAGGCATCCCATTTATTTTATCACAGATTCATCCTCAGACAAATCACGGCCAGGCTGATACAATTGTTTATATGTTGGTTCCACAATGTCAAGCAGGGGCTGAACTTTATACATGGGGTTATAGCCTGGCTTACCCCTTGGGATTTGCTTCTGGTTATCACAGAAGTGAATAAAACTTTGCAGCAGCACATACCTGTCACGTGGACATGTTTGGACCAATGCTTCCTGAAGTTATATCACCAGTCTAGTACCATCTCTATTTGTAATGCCACAAAGCCCTTCATCTCATCTTTTGTTGTGGGTTTCCACTTTGAAAAACAAGAATGCGGTGCAAACGCAGCCTGCAATTCAAAAAATTGCTCTGCATACCCGTTTGTCTCGTCTGACAGTAGCTGAAAAGCAGCATCAGGAGAGAGCAGCCTGAAGTAGTCCAGCGGCTGGAAATCTGTCGTGTCCAACAGCAAGCCATGCTGTCTTGTGAAGTACGGTAGCCAGTTTGGCTCCCACGGAGTATTCCTCCCACGCAAACCTTGCCGTAGGTGCATTGGCTGCGCAAATGCACTCAGCTGGCATCCAATCAGCTGGGACGGCATCGGCTGGTGTCCGATCAGCTGATGCCGGCTCCTCACTCTTCTGCTCGATCTCCTGATAACTGTCAACAAAATCAGATTCTGAAAAATCAGAGTCTGACTTAGCGATAATGCGCAAAACATTGCTGAGTATTTTGTTTTCTGCACTCGCTTCACTCCCTTTTGAGATGTCGATGCCATCTTGCCTTTATTTACATTTCGTAACTCACACACATGCAAGGATTAGATGCAGAGTGAATGAGTCTAACCTTCCTCCAAGCAGAGCAGGAATGCCTGTGATGTAACAGTAAGTTTTGTCGCCATTAAAAGCTGATTGTTGCCATCTACCCTGGATGTCGACTTTTGTCGACAGGAGGGGTTGAGGGCGCATGTCGACAAAATTGAATTCTCTGTGACTGATGGGCTTTGGTGTACACTCTGAATTTGAATTCATGTCTATTGATTTAATGTTTTAACATTGTATCTGAATATTTATGATATTATTTGTAAAAGTTTCTAAAGGCCCTGCCATCTTTACTTCTCCCACTTTCTGACAGCCTGACCTGGCTGTTCTACCAAAAAAGAGACATCAGAGAAAACAGAAAAGTCAGTCCTGGTGAAATGATCAGCTGTTGTGAGAAAGTCAAACAGTGAGGGTACAAAGATGGCAGTCATGTGACCCCCAAACATCCTGTCTTGACATGTGATGAAGTGCTGTGCATTTCCACTCCCTGCCAGCAGATGGTGATACCGGCACGTCACCCATTCATTTGATCAAATCTCTTCAACTGAAAGTGCAGAGCTGGGAATGGACAGCAGCGTTCAGCAGTCATGGGGGTCACTTCACAGTCCACTCAGACAAAGAGACTCTCACACCATCTCTGTGCTGGGCTTTGGGATGCTGACCATCTGTAGAAAGAGTAAGAAAACTGAGCTCAACCCCATTGAGGCCTTTATTTGACAGAGGTCAGCTGGTCAATGGCACCAGTCAGTATGTTAGGTCTGAATGGCCAAGGTCAGAAATGTTACATGTCAGTCATGTCCTCACTGTCTATTATGTCATTGATGTAAAATGTAGGTCTAGTCTTAACTAGTCTAGTCTAGTCTAATCAAGGTGTCACAATAGACCTGATAGTGTAATCATTGTCTACTCTGAATGTCACCTTCAAGGCAGACAAAGTGTCCACGTGTCCTGATTGGTGAATAACTGACAGAATTCTGAGTTTGTCACTCTGTTGTCACCAACTGTGACAACTCCATCTGGGCATTCATGTAGAGAACAATGTAAGTTTAGGAGACCATCTTTCACCACTCAGGATGACTTGAAGAACAAAAGACATACCCAGGCATGCAGAACCTTCATGGGCAGGTCTTGGGTTCAAATTGGGTTTCAGTTTAAATGCGAGCAGGTCAGTGACACACTTGAGTGTCCAGCTGTGCTTGTATTTGTCATGTCACTTAGATAGATAGATAGATAGATAGATAGATAGATAGATAGATACTTTATTAATCCCTATTGAGACCCCAGGCTGTATGTGTGTCTGTCTTTGTTTTTATAGACACAATTAACACAGTCAGGGTTTCATTATGGAATGGCATGAAAGAAGAAAGAGAACTGAAAGATAAACAGACAATTTTAAATGAAATACTGATATGACAGACCTGAGATGGAGGTGAGAAGTGTCTGAATGAGGTGACAATGATGAATATAAAGTGGGGGATTTTGAATATGGGCTGAGGTGACAGGTTCAGAGTGTGACATTGACTGTTGTGACTTTATTAAACAGGCCTTTCTGGTCACTCATTGTGCTCACATGGTGACAGTTGCTCCTCATGTTGTCCTGTCAACAGTCCAATCAGATTGTTACTGACCTCTCTGACCAACAGGCCACATGTGGACATGGTAAACAGGAATGGACTGAAATAGAGAACTGCATTTAATGGGACAGAAAATACAAATATGCTGAGCTGATGTCCTCCTCATTTCTGTGAGCTCATCAGATGAAACTGCATGGAGACGAAAAAAAGAAAAATTGAAGAATAGTTAAAAAAAGAAACAAAGGAGAAAGATAGCCAGCCATGAAATCCCTGCGTGTGTCTTGTCTTCACACCACATGACGCCTGTCCCTCTGTGCTTTTCTTGTCCTCTTCTCCATACAATCCCTGTGTCGTCTTATTACATTTCTTCTCTAAATGTGTTTCACTACAGAGGAGACTCCAGCAGCTCACATGCATTTTGTTTTTCTGCTCTTCTTGCTTCTCTTTGACATTTTATTTCATTCTCAAGATGCTCTTTCGTCTGCTGTGGTCAATGCATCACTATGGATGGATGTCACGGTCAGCACAATCAGTGAGGTCTCAGTCTTTGTGACAACTAGCAGAAATTTGTTTGGGTTACTCTGGTGTTGTGTGGTTTCTCTGTCAGCTTGTCTGTCTCTCCTCATGTCCTCCAGATCGAGACCCTCTGCAATACATCAAGGGACTGTGGAGGAGTATGGTACTTTTCAGTTTTCTCAGAATTCTTTTCTTTCCTTAAACATTTTTATTGCTGCCCATTTCCTACTCCCAACTGTTCTTTGATGTCATTAACCCATCTTGTTGCTGTTCTTCCTACTCGCTGTTTTTAGTTCCTTGTTCTCTCTGTCATCATTGTAATGAGCCTCTCCTCTCCCATCCTGCATGTGTGACCTGAGAGACCCAACGTGTGTTCCTGACACTTCTGTCTTTATCTCCACAGCCTGGAGTTATGTGGAGTCACCTCCAGATGTTGCTCAGCTCTCTCTACAGTCCTTTCATCTCCAAACTCACAACTGATTGAACTAAATCTGGGAGATGAGAACAATGACATTGAAGTGGGCAACGAAAACAACATTGGAGATTCAGGAGTGGCTCACCTGTGTGAGGGGCTGAGGAGTAAAAACTGCAAATTAGAGAAATTGAAGTAAGTGAACAACAAGAGTGTGTGTGTGTGTGTGTGTTTGTTGAATTATATTTATTCTAACTTTATGGCTGTTACTGTTTTACCCCCACTGTATAAATGCTGTGTTTAATCAGGACAGACTGCAGTGTCAGATTTGGACAGACAGACAGATGGACGTGAGGTGGACTCGCATTAAATAAATGAAGACAGCATTGTGACCCTGAGCCCCTCCCCCACAGTGGCCACTGTCACCGTTCTCTACATCCAGTCTTTAATTTTCTTTCCTGTCCCACAATGCTACTCTTAATCTTGTCCCCGATCCTCCATTGTCACTTTTCTCCCTCAGACCCCTCTGTTGTCCTCACTAAAGTTTGTTAAAAGTCACTAAAACAGAATAAGATGAAGAAACACTGTGAGTGGGGGCAGAAGAGCTGACCAGAGTGGCTGGGGACAAGCTGGAGAAGGACTGAGGTGACAGACAGGAACAATGAGTGCAGGACATCAGATATAAGGAGAGACAAGAGAAGGAGAGAAAGAGAAAGATGGGAAAAGAGAATAAAAGGGAGAAATAAAACAAGAGGATTGGGAGGAGTGTCCTCATCGTCTGGTTAATCTGACATCGGGATAGTCCATCAGCATAAACAGTCGAGCATCAAGCTCTCCAGTGTCCACCAGTGACCCTCATGCTGCTGGCATCCTACAAATCAAACAAAGTGTCTTCAATTCAATTCAGTTTTATTGTTCCTAGAGAGAAATTTAGTTTTTCATTCAGTTTTACAGAGGAGACCACAACATAATGTTAAGGACACATCACAAAGTACTCAGCCATCAAATATAAACTTAGTACAAATAAATAAAATATAGCAGTGAGTGTAATACATCTGGCAGAACATATTAGACATCAAAATTAAACCAACATTTACTCATAACTCATGATTGATGCAAATGCTACTCTTCATCATCCCATGATTTAAGGCAGTGAGTGGGTGTTTAAAATAAATTCAGCTTTAATAAAGATTAATAGAAGTTTTAGTGAAACAGAACTTGAACTGGCTGCTTTTTATACTCTGAACCTTCAACCTGTGACCTGATGGTGAAACGTGGAATTGAGAATGTAGTGGACGAGTCGTGTCTGACAGAAGACCCTCTGCTTTGTAACACTTGTTTGTTAAACAGGTCTGTGAGATTGAACTGTCCAGTCCTTGTTATTTTACTGCTCCATTTTACAATTTGGTTTATTATGTTTTTGTTTTTGACATTCAGATTTCCAAACCAGGCTAGCAGAGCATAAATACGGACAGACTCAATACAAGATTTATAAAAGAGTGTCATCATGGAAGGACTCACATTACAAAGACTCGGCTTCCTTAAACAGTTGTGCTGCTGCTGTCCCTTTTTGCTGATGGCTTCTGTGCTTCACTTAAAAGTCACTTTGAGTCTTTGATTGTCCTCAGATATTTATAACTGTCAATGATCTCCAGTGCCTGCTCTTTGGTCATTGTTTCTTGTTGGTGACTGGTGCTGCTCCTAACATTGTGGTGTAGTAAAGACTCATCACACCAGTTCATAAAGTTTTGGCTTCTTTATTAGTTTTTATTTCAGTTTCCCTTTTGATGTTTCAAATCTCTTGCTGTAGTGTCTGGTATTCCTCTATGTCACAATCTCTCTGTCTGTTTTTTGGTTTGTTTGTTTACTTTTTCTTTTCTGGTACAGTGACCTTTACAGTTTTAATTTTTTTTATCATTCTTCTCTTTATCCATTTTGGGCTCATTTTAAGTCGTTTTGTTTTATTGGTTTTTGAAATTAGCTCTTTTTGAGTCCAGATCAGAAGATCTCTGAAGTGACACCAACTGTCATTTAGAGTTGCTGAGGTTTTGCTCTCCCATTTGATGCTTTGAAGATATGTCCTCATCTCCATAAAGTCCACTTTCCTTAAGTTAGAAGTCTCTCTTTTAGTGTTCATTTGTGTGTTTTCAAAGATTATGTCACATTTGACCATGTTGTGATCACTGCTGCTTAAAGTCTCAGTATCTTCTGTTCTTGTTCTTCTGTCTTTATTGTTTGAGAAGATGAGATCTTGACAGGTGTCACCACACATTGGGGCTTGAGACAAACTGGTGAACAAACATCCATTTGCCATCTGCACCACTTCAGGTTTCCTCTTATGTATTCTTGACAGGGGCTTCAAAATCAATGTTTGGAAAGTTCAAATCCCCCATGACCACTATGTCCTCTTTGTGGCACATCGGCCTTACTTGATTAAATAATACATTATTATCTGACATATCAGAATTTATCAGCCTGTAGCAAACTCGAATAACCAGACCTCTACCTTTCTTCCTCACTAGCTTAACCCCCAGTGTTTCCTTCTTCCATCTTGAAGATGTTGGCCTGAATATTATTGTTTACATATAGCGCCACACCTCCTCCTTTCCTTCCTTGTCTGTCTCTCCTGAAGCAGGTGTAGACACTAATATGATATTCCTCCCCGTCACTCTCATTCAGCCATGACTCTGTAATTCCTACAATATCCGAGTCCCAAGTCAATCCTCTCACCTCTCATTCACACATTTTATTTCTAATGCCTTTCACATTAAGAAGTAAACATTTTAAACAAAGTAACTTTTTGTGTTTTCAGTTGAGTTCTCCTTATGTCGGTTGACTGGCATTTTGTCTTCCTCAGTTGAAATGTCTGTTCACTTCCCTGAAGATTCTCACTCCAAGATTGTTTGTCTCTTTCTCTTGTAGATGTGGTCCATCTCGTAAGTAAATGAAATGTTTACAGTGACAGGCATTCCAGTGGCTGGGAAAAGTAAAACCTTCTTGTTCACACCAGGCCTTCATCTACACATTATGGCTGAATATTAAATTCTGATCATGTTCGCTTTTTCCAGGTGTTGGAAGGACTTCAGAGAAAATGACTGATGTTGATTTGGCCTTTAGCTCATCTCCAAGTCCCCCAGATGTGTTCTGAACTGAATATGCATTGGCGCCCTCTGTCCCCCTCTCTAGAAGACTGGTAGTCAAACTGAAATGGATCTCATAACTCTGAGTTTTCTCTCTCAGGTTCCTCTTTAGAAGTTTTTCAAATGTTTTAATAGCCAGTGATTTCTGAGCCACTGATCTGAAGTCTTTTAGGTTTTTAGGGATGTTGTTTTGAATGTCAAGTTTCAATTCCCTTTGATCAGCTTGTGCTTCATTACTATTTCCTCGTCTAAAGACACTTTTTCTTTTGATATAATAATGACATTATAGAATTCATGACCTGGGGTTTGTTGATCAGACAGACCTTCACACTTTTAGCTGAGATCGGCACGTCTTTACAAACAGAAACAGAGCTGCTGATAACATCACAAAGCTCAACTAAATCAGTGCAGGAGTCCATCAAAAGATCTCAGCCTGGACAATGAAAGCAGCCTTGGAGACTATGGATTGAATCTTCACTCCAGAGCTTCACTGTCTTCTTGTTGACTTTTAAATTCCTAAAGTAAGTGTTGAATGTAAAAAATAGTGTGGAGTATTTCACAAGAGTGCTGCAGAATTACAAAGTGCAAATCAGTAAATGTGTTTGTGCTTTTGGTGCCTTTGTTTAAGGCCTGGTGACAAAGGTTAGGCTTCTGATGCTTTGAGCTGAGTGTTCACTTTCAGTGTGTCAACTAAAGCTGTGATAATCGTCTCTGTTGACATCGATGGGTGAGCCTTAGGATGAATTCAAACGACGGTGACAAATATTTGTGGAAATTCTCTGGACGAGTGGAGTGGTCTGAGTGACACACTGAGCAGCTCGATGTCCGCAGAGCTCACTGCTTTTCTGACTGATTGAGACCACCATTTATAGACAGACGGGCAGACGCCACCGGGCCCTTTACCTGTGAAGAAGGCATCTCAATGGTGAGCTCCATGAAACTGATGGACTCAGAGAGCCACGTCTCCATAATTCAGGCTTCTCTGCATTCTGTCTGAACACAAGCTTTTTAATTTGTAATTCATCAAGTTGATTACGTAAGGACTGCACAGTCGCCATTATTACAGTCGAAGTGGAATGTGTTGGGTTACCTGTTACCTCAAACGAGCCCCTTCACATCTGCCCCATTTCAGTGTCCTCCGCTTGTCACATTCATCAGACTCATCTTGTCTCGTCAAAACGGAAAGTTCTGGAAGCAGCTCTAGTCTGTGTCAGCACTTGGCAAGTACTGTCTCAGTGCAAACTCTTGGCTGTACCGAATCACTCAGGTGAATAGAAGATGCATTGGGATGACAGCAAGAAAAGAGAAAAAGTATCACCAAAATAATACAAACAAATAAAAGTAGAGACTCCATAACACTTCAGGGACACATATATTTCTATATTCCTGTTCAGAAAATGAACAAATAATTAAAAATTAATCATAATAAATAAAAAAAAAAATAGACAAAGACAGAAACACACAGACCTGCTGCTGGTCACCACTAGAGCTGCCAGTCCTGAGTGGTAAATGACAGACCAGAATTCCAGTTTGTCATCCTCACCCCGAGGTCACCTGTGACAAGTCCATCTGGTCACATGAGTGAAGGACGTCGTCAGTCTCATGTCTGTGACGTTCTTATCCAGTGTTGATGTCCACATGTCAGTCTGAATGACTTGGCACCAGTCAGTCCAGCGTGAAGGCAGGAGACCCTGTCAGGTATATAGCGCCTTACTTTATAAGAATGGCAGTGGTCTCGTGTTCACACTGCACTTCAGTGAAAAGTCAGAATACAAGTGGCCATTGAATATTTGTGTTGTTTGTCCTTTTGTCAGTCCGTTTGTCTCCACTCATGTCCCCACTTCTCTCTCTTCTTCTCCACAGCCTGTCTTATTGTCATCTCACCTCCATATGTTGCTCAGCTCTCTCCTCAGCTCTTTCTGCTCCACACTCACGACTGACTGAACTGAACCTGAACAACAACAACATGGAGGATTCAGGAGTGGATCAGCTGTGTGAGGGGCTGAGGAGTGAAAACTGCAAATTAGAGAAACTGAGGTAAGTGAACAACAAGTGTGTGTCTGTGTGTGTGTGTGTCTCATGAATTTTATTTCTTGTCACATTATCGCTCTGACTTTTCCACTCCCACAACACAAACGCTGTGTTTAATCAGGACAGACTGCAGTGTCCCTTATGGACAAACAGATGGACGTGAGGTTACACAGCTGTAGGTTTCCTTTAATAATTCAATTCATAAAGACAGCATTGTGACCCTGAGCCCCTCCACCACACTGGTCACTCTCCTCATCCTGTCTGTCCAGACTTTTGTTTTATTTCTTGTCCTACAAGCCCACGCTGTCCATTCTTTATTTTAATCTTGTACTTGTTCCTGTCCTCCATTGTCACTTTCTCCCTTACACTCCTCTGATGTCCTCACTAAAGTTTTTTAAAAATCACTAAAATAGAATAAGGAGGAGAAACACAGTCAGTGTGAGGGGAAGAAATAACTAAAGTGACAGAAGACAAAGAGGAGTGGACAGCTAGAGCTGGACTGAAGTGACAGGTGAGGAAAAGGAGAATAGAATAGCAAAGAAAAGGAGACAGAAGAGAAGAAGATGAACAGAAAGAACAAAAGAATGAATAAAAGAGGAGGACAAGGCAGAGAATAAGTAGAAGGAGAGAGAGAAGAACAAACAGAGGAACAGGATGAGAGGTGTAGAGCAGCAGCAGTAGAAATGACCAGCCAGCCATACACAGAAAGAGAAGGTGACAGGGAGGAGAGGATTAGGACTGAAGGCAGTGTGGACAGTAAGGTGGGAGACACAGGAAGTGACCGCCATTATACCAAGTGGACTGAACAGGCCGACATCATTCTACAAGACATGACCCCCAGGTCTACACAGGACATCGACATATATCTGTCAGTGGGCTTAGTGACCGACTGGTGGACACACACATCATGTGCATTAGACATCCAGAGACACTGAGAGGATTCTGGGAAGGTGACCTCAGTGGGCGTGTCAATGAGATACTCCAGTGTGAGGAGTGGTGCCTTCTTGTGTTTGTAACTCACACTTGTGCCTCTTGTGGGGCATTAAAATAAAAATCTCACCACATGATCAGTGTAGGCTGTCACATGACTTTCTCAATTATCCAGTATATGGCGCCTTTTTGATATTTTTACACACACATGCTCTTCACTGATGTCATCACAGGTCCAGACCCTCTGCCTCACAAATCCTTCTTTTGTCATTTCAGTCAGTCAGGGTCTTCCTCAACGCCAGATGATAATTAGATGATCGACTGGAGATGTGAATAATTTGACGTCACTAAGGACACATGTCACACTAGTCCTGTGCCCCACTGGTCACTCTGGTCACTGCATGATTCTCTTTACTACTATATTCAAAGCTGTGTGGTGACACGTCAGGGGTCAGTGGTTGTGTGCAGGTTTTTAAATTAAAATGGTGGACTCAGAGTGGCGTAGGTGGATGTGGTAGTGTGGGGGAGCAGAGCAGCCCTGGAGTGTTGCTGGTGAATTGGCGGAGCACACTTTACACCTGCAGACATGTGTGGTTCAGCCAGTGTCCTCATTAGTGTTCTGGGGTTTGTAATTAGACACCTGCACCCCAGTGAGTTTAAAATGAGAAAAATGAAGAGATAGAGATGAAGGTTAAATGAGAAATAAAGTAAATCTAGAATTGTGGCTGAGCTGATGCAGTGGAGTGGAGACAAGTGGTTAAGAAATGGCGCAGAGAGGAGTGAGCACACAGCGTTCAAGGGGCAAGGTCGAAACCTCATTTTTCTGTATGGATTATTTATTGGCTGTTTACTGTGATTTTAATCTCCACCAATGAACACTCTTTTTGTTGGGGAATATTAACTTATTTATTAACTTATTTAGTGAAGAAGCACTGCACTTAATTTTGGTTTTGAACACTTTGTTCAGTTGTATAATAAGATCACTCGGCACTTACCATCTCCTTTTGCTCGTTT
The DNA here is from genome assembly GCF_016835505.1 of Polypterus senegalus. Classification (NCBI taxonomy): domain Eukaryota; kingdom Metazoa; phylum Chordata; class Cladistia; order Polypteriformes; family Polypteridae; genus Polypterus; species Polypterus senegalus. Next base: position 189,279,066 of record NC_053161.1, on the reverse strand, counting down.
GTGTTCTTATTGCTCGGCTCATCCTCAGACTTGACTATTGATGTCTCAGTTTCAAGGGAGTGTGACAGCTGCGCCATCAAGGCCATCACAAGCTGGTTTAAGATCACGTGGATCAGAGAGGCCACATAGGAGTCACAGGGTGGCTTTAAGTCAACATATTTCAATGTCTTTAAAATGGACAATTGGGCATTAGCACAAAACAACAAGGACAAACTTGGGTTCAAGCCTGACCTCACACAAATGGGCCAAGACAAAGAACTGGGAGGACTAGAAAAAGGCTGAGCACAGCCTGGAGAAAAGCAGAAGAGAGTACAAAAGAAAGAGCTGCGACAACCTTGGGGACAATTCTGTGTACATGGCTATGTGACAAGTGACCAATGAGTAACCCACAACAAGAAAACAATGTAAAGTTGCTCAACCCAGCCTGACAGACCAGCTGGACCAGTCCAATGTCAGATAAAAAAGATCTCTGGACATTCACAAAGCTGCTGTTCACTTCTCTTAGGCACATTATGGGGTGACTTAGGACAAAGTGACACAATGTGACTGCACTTTCATGGCATTTCCTATCCCAATGGTTCCCAAACTGTGCGCCATGGCATCCTGATGAGCTACTGCTTCCTCACAGGGGCACCACGAAATATTGCAAAATTTTCATAATTTTATTTCCATTTTCAATTCAATGTGATAGGACGCGACATCTCGCGGACCTGGTGCAATTCAGTAACTCACTTAGTAATAACTGTTTGCGGAAATAATTAAGTTTCTTGATTATTTTAGTAGTTTGTCGAACTTTCTCGGTACTTTGCATTCGTATATTAAAAGCTGTCAGTTTTGCGCGGCCTTAGTGTTGAGTTAGTTTTTTAAGATTGCATCAACTGTATATTGTTGTGATTAAGTCAAGTGAAGTTTTTGACGTATTTCTTCTCATATATATTTTTTAAAAATAGATTGTTTTTTACTAAACAGTGATAAGCGTTGTGAGAGTGAAAATAAAAAGTTCACCGTCAACCAGTGGCAACATCAACATTTATTTATAAAGCACATTTTCATACAAAAAAGTAGCTCAAAGTGCTTTACATAATGAAGAAAATAAAAATAAAAGACAAAGTAAGAAATTAAAATAAGACAACACTAATTAACATAGAATAAGTAAGGTCCGATGGCCAGGGAGGACAGAAAAAACAAAAAAAAACTCCAGACGGCTGGAGAAAAAAAAAAAATATCTGCAGGGGTTCCAGGCCACGAGACCGCCCAGTCCCCTCTGGGCATTCTACCTAACAAAAATGAAATAGTCCTCATTGTATTTAAGGTTCTCACAGAAGAACTTGATGATGATGGTCATGCAGACTTCTTGCTTTTAATCCATCAATGTTGGAACATAACGGTGCTTTGAGTAGATGGTGGTGGTGCAAGCCGCCACCACAAAGAAACCGGAAAAAGAAACGAGAGGGTAGGGGTTAGTACGGATTTTAGATCCACCATGAATAGTTATTATAATGAATTGAATATACAGGATTAAATTATATCAGGATTAAATTAAAAGTGAAGTTATGAGAAAGCCATGTTAAAATAATGTGTTTTTAGCAGTGAAGAAGTGCAAATATCAAAAATATGATGACAGTTATTTGGACTTTGGTTTTACGTTGACAGAAGTCACTGGTGAAGAGAGGCCACAGTGTGTACTGTGTATGAAAGTTTTGGCACCAGAGTGCACGCTACCAAGTACAGTGGAACCTCAGGTCACGAATGTCTCTGAACAAGTACAAATCAGGTTACAACCAAAAAGTTTGCCAAACTTTTGCATCTGTTCACGACCACACACTCAGGTGACGAACAATCCAGTTTCCCTTCCAGTTCGTACGCGCTGATGATTTCTGCACGTGTTCAGTCTTTCCCTGTACTGTACATTGTTCTTGGTGCATCACGCAGATTGACTCTCCCTCAAAACTGTAACCTCCTCTCATCCCAGCTTCCTCCTGTGGTATAGCGGGTTAACAGCCCCCATCAGAAAGGCCAGTTTTAATAAATAATCACTGCACTCGCAGCTTAGCTAGGGGGCATGGTGGTGTGTGGCCGAAGCGGTTCCTGAGGAGTTTGTGATGTGGGCGTTTCTCACCTAAGTGCACAGGTAAGAAGTGGTCCGCATCCGTAATTGTTCCCAGGAACTGATGATTGCCACGACTACCACATCCTCTTCATTAATAGAAGCGCAAGTTGGCTAAAGGGAAAAAGAAGAGAACAGGAAAGAACGGGAGGTTGCAGGAGGAGAAAGCCGGTGCAGGAGAGAGAGAGAGCGCAGGCTTGCGTGCAGCTGAGAGCGAGCAAGTTTGTGCTTGAAGCTGAGCAGGGAGCCTGGGTGTTTGTCTCAGTGTTATTCAGTGTTTTTACATTTAGTTTACTATTACACTGTGCATTCTATAGTATAATTAACTATTTTTGTGCTTAAAAATCTTTAAAGAAAATATATTTACATACAGTTCGTATGGTCTGAAATGGATTAATTGTATTTACATACAATCCTTTGGGGGAAATTACTGTAAGTTGAAATGCCATTTAGAAACCAATCATCCCAGCATGGTTAGTAAATCTCCTGACTAGTTAAATCAACAAAAAAGTAATTTTATAAGGAAACATCAATACCAAGCAAAGCATTGCTAGCATCTTACAAGTTGGGACATAGAATTGCGTTGACTTCTCTCATTCATGCCGGCTAGCTGGCTGGCTGGCTCGCTCATCCTGTTTCTTTCGTCCCAATGCTGCGCTCTCTCTCTAAGCCTTTCCCTGTCATCTCCTTTTTGTTTCCCCTCTCTTTCTGTGCTGGCCCATTCTTATACAAACATCCCCCATGATGATGGAACTTTGGCTTGTCAGACGTACCTGCAACAACTTGGCTTACAAACAGAGCCAGTAATACAATTGATAAAATTCAAAACTAACTCACAATGTGTTTTCTTTTGGTCAGGACATTTACTTACAACTAATGGGAATTGTAATGGGATGTTGTTTCGCAGCCCATTATGCAAACTTGTAACGGCCAACCTCTTACCCAGCTGGCAGCTACACTTCCAAGACCTGTGGCCTGGATAAACTACAGAGCTGAATATAAATAACAAGCCATACCTCTAACAAATGAAAATTTTCCCCACAATCGACGGTTTAAACAAGCATGCAAAAACAGGTCATATGTAAAAATAGGTGATTAATTATATTAAATGAAACAATAACAAGAAAAAAGGCAAAATAAGTAAATCAAAAAAATATTCATATATCCCTCCACCAAAGCAACAACGTGACAACACCATATATAGATACACACAATAAACCCTCCCTTGCCCTTGTAACATATAACAAACAACATGAAAAACAACAATGAATGAGATACGGGAATGAATGGTCGTGAACTGGAGTTCGAATATACTATTGTCCTGAATGCAGATGACTGGTTAACAGATATGTGGAGTGTTTGTATTTCCCGGAACAAATGGAACAGCCTCACCGTGAAACCTCGGTGCGTGGTGGATGATGAAGTCCGACCCCGGGGTCTCTCGTGATGAGGGTATTGAAGTAAGTCCGGCGGAATGAAAAACAAACTGGATGCAATAGCGCGATGTGGTAAACAGCAGGTACGTTGATGCGTTGTTGTGAAATGTGATCCTCCTTCTCTCTCCTCTCTCTCTCTGTTTCCTCCTGGTTGTTTAAATAGTACTGGTGGATGTAATTGATTGTGATTAAAAACAGGTGCTTTCCAATTTGGGGCTGCGGCCTAATTTTATCATCCGTCCCCCTTGTAATTTACAGGGAAGACATTCACTGATGCACACATTAAACAGCAAATGGGGAGATGAAAACAAAACGCACTTAGCACAAACATTGACAACACTTACTACTATGTAGCCCCGCGACAAACTTATTCATGGCAAGATTAGAACAGGACCTATTGTCAATATGTGCAATAAAACCAATGTTTTACCTTTGCTACATAGATGACATTCTTATAATCTGGAACACAAGCGAAAAAAGACCTTCTTTTCTTCCATAGGAATTACAATTCATTTCACCCCAACATAAAACTTAAATTAAATTATTCACAAACAGAAATCAGCTTTCTGGACACTACCATTCGCATAAAGGATAGCACCCTTATGACCTCTATTTTTCACAAACCAACAGGCAGACGGACTTATCTAAGAAATGACAGTTTCCGCCCAAAGCATATACGGAACTCCATCATCTACATCCAGGCAATACATTTCAATCGTATTTGCTCAGACCCAGTGGATCAGGACACACAACTGCAGAAACTCAGGACAGACTTCATCAAACAAGGATACACTCCCAAATCAACAGACCTGCAAATCAGGAGAGCTACGGCTATACCCAGAGAAAATCTTCTGGAATACAAATGTGCAGAAACCAAGAACCAGGTCCCACTAGTTGTAACTTATCATCCACATCTGGAAACACTTCGCAAAATTATGAAAGAGCTTCAACCCATGGAACAGAAAGACAATAAACTGAAGGGTATATTCCCAGAACCTCCTCTCCTTGCATACAGACAACCACCAAACCTCAAACAACTGTTTGTCCGAAACTCTATGTCTGGCTCGGCAGCAAGTGTCACATCTCCCTGCCTACAGAACTGGTGTGGCACCTGTGCACATATCTACACGACAGGTTGGGTAGTTGTACCACATTGCCAGCAGGAGCATAACATAAAGGGTCCGTTCACATGCAAATCTGCTAATGTGGTCTACCTAATCATGTGCTTAAGGTGCCCCAACACTGGACTGTATGTAGTGGAAACTGGTCAGACACTGTGCCAGCGAATGAACTCACATAGATTTCATATTAATCAGAACAGTGTTGATATTCCAGTGGCAACACATTTTAACAGTAATGGCCACAGCATAAAGGATCTGAGGGTCACTGTGCTTATGGGTAATTTCAAGACCCAACAGGAGCGGAGACAATGGGAATACAAACTTATGCTTAAATTCAACACTCTACAAAATGGTATGAATAGAGACAAGAGTTTTATGACCAGATATGTGGACTAACAGACTGATTGACCAGCTGACTACATCAGAGGCCTATCTTACAGACAATGCACTTCAAAAAAAAACCTTACAGGACTTTCTCTAGTGATGGTTACCTTATCTCTACATTTTATTAGTTCATTGTTCTCTTCTTTCAGGGTTAATTCATCTCAGGTGTATTCATTTTGCTAACATTTGAACAAAAAGGTTGTTAAAATGAAAGAAAAAAATCACTTTGTTGTCCCAATATAAGCTATTTTTCAGTTTCTTTGTGACACCTTGCCTGATGAAGGGGCCTTAGCTGCCTCAAAAGCTTGCATTTGTAATCTATTTAGTTAGCCAATAAAAGGTGTCATTTCACCCTACTTTCTCCTGTAGATATCTTAAAAAGCATTTACAAAATCTTGAAATTCAGTGTTGTTTGAGATATGTACAGTACATTTTTGGATATCTCAAATTCATTTCATGATATCTTAAATTGGGTCTCTGATCCACTTGAGAAATCTTAGAATGCATTTCAAGATTTCAAATTGTATTTCAAGATATCTCAATACCATTGTCACTTATCTACAATACAACTTCAGATATCTGAAATACATTTCACGATATCTCAAAGCTGATCCTCCGGCTAGGATGTTGGATATCTCTGGGTCCACAATTCTTGAGGCTGATCCTCCAATTAGCTGTGAATCACCCGGTCTCACTGAGATTACACAGGTGGTGAACCAGCTGAGGGAAGGAAAGGCTGCAGGGATCTGTGGTATCCGTGGTGAACTTTTCCAGGCTGGTGATAAGGCTGGCCTCGTGGGATTGCAAGCAATCTTTGCTTCCATTTGGAAGACTGGCATCATCCCAACTGACTGGAAAATGGGGCTTGTCGTCCCTATCTGGAAAGGGAAGGGTGATCACCTGGATTACGGCAACTAAAGGGGGATAACACTGCTCTCGGTGCCGGGTAAGGTCCTTGCTAGTGTCGTCCTCAGTAGAATCCGTGATCACTTGCTCACCTACCAGCGACCGAAACAGTCTGGTTTTACACCTAAGAAGTCTACCATCAACCGCATCCAGGCACTGAGGGTTCCCATGGAGTGCAAACACGAATATCGACAGAGTTTCTTTGCAGCCTTTGTTTATTTTCATAAAGCATTTGACTCAGTTGATTGAGCTGCCCTGTGGGACATCCTGAGGATTTCCGGGATCCCCTCGAGGTTGCTGGATATAATAGCACATGGCCTGTACACTGGTACTGTGAGTGCTGTGCAGAGTGGAGGCAGAACCTCTGTGTTTTTCCCAGTTGATTCTGGGGTTCGTCAGGGATGTGTTCTGCTCCTACTCTGTTCAATGCTTGTATGGACTGGGTGTTGGGCAAGGTCGTGGGGTCCAGCGGCTGTGGGGCATCTGTTGGTGAAGAAAGGTTCATGGATCTTGACTTTGCTGACGATGCTGTGATCTTCGCGGAGTCAATGGAGGCTCTGATCGGGGCGCTTGAGAGACTGAGCGAGGAGTCTGAGTGTCTGGGCTTGTGAGTGTCCTGGATAAAAACCAAAAGCCAGGCCTCTTAGGCACGGCCATCAGCAGTCTGTCTGTCTGCTGAGAGAATTTTTTTTTAAGCAGGTGAGGGGACGCTAGCGTACGCATGTTGTTGCCTCTTCTCCCTGTTAACAACACTTTTTGCAAAATTCGCTTTAATTCTACACTTTCTTATGCTTGTTTTATTTCTTTTATTGTACGTATAGTTCATTGATACAGCTGACTCGAATTGCATGGATTTGGCTTAATATTTACAGATTTTATGGACTCCACTTTAACTGGGAACAGCTGAGTCTGTGGATCACGGGACGAGACCTACGAACATTTCTTTGTACCTGGCGATCTAGGACCTCGGGATGATCTGTCTCTGTGATTATATTCGCTATGCTGATCTGCTTCCGTTTCATCTTACAGTACTCTACGACTGGGAACTGATCTGATGTTCATAATAACCTGGCTTATGGCTCCGGGGTGATCACGCCTGAAATTACCAAGCGTTACTGTTTGTGGTTGTGTATTGGAACATCCAAATCCTGCTTCCTCCTCCTGCTATGCTTTCTGTTGCTTGCTATTGCCGCTCATCTACGCTACCACACCTGCCTCTCCTACCGGTTCTGCTGTGCTGTGCTGCTTCTACACTGCTATCAGCTAAGTATTGCCCAGTATCATGCTAAAATACTCTCATGACAAACTCCTTCTTATTAAACAGTTTGTCCAGAACAAATGGTCTGACTGGAACATCCTAAAAGACGGCGGTATTTTGCAGCACCCGAAAATTTTTTTATTTTATTTTTTTTTTTATTTTTATTAATTTTATTACAATCCATACAAAGCAATCAAGTTTTTACAAAAAGAAAAATTAGTTAAGAACAGATCGATCCCCACCCCTGAGAGAGAGAGCAAGCCAAACAGCGTAAAATTTAAGGCTTGTAAACATACCTAAATTAATAAATTCTCTGTGCTTCATGAACTTATTTTAAAATATTACTGATTAGATCCTGCCATGTTTTGAAAAAAGTCTGTACAGATCCTCTAACTGAGTATTTGATTTTTTCTAATTTCAAATAATATAACACATCGGTTTCCCACTGACTTAAAAGAGGAGAGTTTGGGTTCTTCCAGTTTATCAGAATAAGTCTGCGTGCCAAAAGTGTAGTGAATGCAATCACAATTTGTTTGTCTTTCTCCACTTTAAACCCCTCTGGAAGAACCCCAAACACAGCTGTTAATGGGTTAGGAGGGATTGTGAGTCCAAAGCTGTCTGAAAGGTAATTAAAAATTTTGTCCAGAATAATGTTAATTTGGTGCAGGCCCAGAACATGTGACCTGTTGAGGCTGGGACTTGGTTGCAATGTTCGCAGGTTGGATCATGTCCTGGAAACATTTTGGAGAGTTTTAGTCGAGACAGATGTGCTCAATATATAATTTTGAGTTGAATAATTGTATGCTTTGCGCATATGGAGCTCGAGTGAATTCTCTGCATTGCTACTTTCCACTCCTTTTCTGATATATTAATTGAGAGATCTTTTTCCCAGTGACCTCTTGGATCTTTGAAAGGAAGGGATTGTAAAATGATTGTATATATTGTAGAGATGGAGTCTAAGTCCTTGAGATTGAGCAATATTTTTTCCAGCATGGATGAGGGTGCAAGATGAGGAAAATCTGGAAGGTTCTGTTTAACAAAGTTCCTGATTTGAAGATAGTGAAAGAAATGTGTAGCTGGAATGTTAAATTTGGAATGTAATTGTTCATAGGATGCAAAGACGTTGTCCATATAAAGATCTCTAAGCAAGTTAATTCCAAATTTTTTCCAGATATTAAAAACTGCATATGTTTGTGAAGGTTGAAAGAGGTGGTTCTCTTGCAGGGGTGCCACAGATAGAAGCTTCTCCGTCTTAAAATGCTTTCTACATTGGTTCAGATTCGTGTTTACTGGAGCACAGAGCAAGGAATACAAAGAAGTACTGCAGGATTTTACTTCTATTGCTGTCCAAGCCTGTGTATGTCCTTCTATTTGTGTCCAGGTTCTTATCGACTGTATATTTGCCGCCCAGTAATAAAACTGGAAGTTAGGTAGAGCCATGCCGCCTTCTGCCTTTTGTCTTTGTAGGGTCGCTCTTTTGATGCGTGGATGTTTTGAATTCCAAATAAATGAGGTTATTGTTGAATCTAATTGCTTAAAGAATGATTTATTAATATATATTGGAATGTTTTGAAATAAAAAAAGGAGCTTAGGAAGAATATTCATCTTAACAGTGTTAATTCTTCCAGCTAGTGTGAGATGAAGGGTTGACCATCTATGCAAGTCTTGTTTAATTTTTTCCATGCAGACGGTGAAATTTTGTTGATAAAGAGCTTTATGTTTACTTGTGATGTTTACCCCGAGGTATTTAAACTGTTCTGCAATGATAAAAGGTAGGGTGTCTAATGTAATATTATATGCTTGAGAATTCACTGGAAAGAGTACACTTTTATTCAGATTAATTCTGAGACCAGAGATCTTTTGAAATTCTGTGAGTGCTGCTAAGACCGCAGGCACAGAATTTTCTGGGTCTGATATATACAGTACCATATCATCTGCATATAATGAGAGTTTCTGTTCCAGTCCTTCTCTGCTAATCCCCTTTATCTGTTCAGTATTTCGACAATGTATTGCCACAATGGTTCAATGGCGATCGCAAACAGCAGCGGTGAAAGGGGCATCCTTGTCTTGTGCCACGTTCTAGTTTAAAGTAGTCTGTGCAAATGTTATTGATGCAAACTGAAGCTTCTGAGTTAGTATATAGTAATTTAATCTATGCACAAATGTTTGGGCCAAACCCAAACTTCTCCAAAATAGTAAAAAGGTATTTCTATTCAATCATGTCGAATGCTTTTTCTGCATCCAATGATAATAATATTTCTGGGGTGTTTGATTTAGTTGGTGAGTATATTACATTAAACAGACGTCGAAGATTTGAAGATAACTGTCGGACCCTAATAAATCCAGTTTAGTCTTGTGCTATTACAGAGGGAGTGTGGTGTTATGGGTCCACAGCTCATTGAGCAAAGGTCATTCTATTTAAATAAATGATCGCCGCGCTCGCGGCTTAGCGAGGGGATGTTGGGCCATAGCGGGCCGTGGGACGATCCGTAGGGTGTGGGCGTTTCTCACCGGGTCCACAGGTGAGGAACTGCCCACATTCGTGATTGTCACATGGCTAATGCTGCAGCTGCTGTGGCCCGCGTCATTTTTAAAAAGCGCGAGGCGGCTAGGAGGAGGGAAAGAGATCGAGATCAGAGAGAAAAGAAAAAGGAGAGGAAACGAAAAGAGGACGGAGGTTACCGGGAGCAAATGAGGAAGCAGGTCGGTGTGTGAGAGAGAGAGATGCGAGCGAACGAGCGCTCACGGGCAGCTGCGAGGGCCTGGGGTGTTGGGCCTACACCCAGGCGTTGGAGTTAGATGTCGCTCCCGCTGAGCGATCAGGTAGTGGGAGTGACCAAGGGAAGGCGACTGGCCGCAGAGAAGCCACTGAAAGGCAGCGGAAGTCGGGAGACTTGGTGATGGAAACCTCAACGTGGGCGACCTGGCCGTTGTGGGAATCCAAGTCTCTGAGGCTGGGATGAGTGCCGCCTGAAGCCAGGGTTCGGGAGGTCTCCATTCTCATGAGTGAGAAGTAGAGAGCAGCTGCAGAGAGCGTCTCGCCTGCTGCAAAGCCTAACCGGGAGAAGCAGGTGAGACACTAGCACAAAAGAAGGCACCGAGCTTGTTGTTGTTTTTTAAAAAAAAAAACTGCTTCCTAATGAACATTTTAAACCTCTCGTTTTAAAGGATTGTTTTTTTCTATTGTTTTAACCTCCATATTCTTTTAATGGATTATTTATTTATTTAAGGAACTTTTGAACTGCACTATTTATTGGAACACCTGTTTTGTTGACTGTTTTTAATAAAAGCACTGTTGCACTTTTCCAACCATTCCCCTTGCTCCATTATTGCCTTCACTGACTAGCTCACTCGGTTACGTTATCGACGGTGTTGGGTTCAAGTGCTTCCAAATTAGATGGGAGTGTGGAGCCTGAACCCACATCGTCACAGGGAGCACTTTCTCCATCCTTCTGGCTTTGATTTTAGAGAGTATTTTAATGTTGTTATTCAGAAGTGAAATTGGTCTGTATGATGCACATTGTAATAAGTCCTTATTTTGTTTTGGAAAGACAGTGATTAGTGCTTGGCGAAAGGTTTGTGGAAGAAATTGGTTATCTCTGGCTTCTGTAAATGTTGCTAATAGGAGGGGAGCTAGCTGAGCAGATAATTTCTTGTAAAACTCTGCAGGGTAGCCATCAGGGCCTGCTGCTTTTTCACCTTGGAGTGACTTTATAGCATCCAGTAATTCTGATAACGCCAGAGGTTTATCAAGTTCCTCCGCACTAAAAGCTTCTATTTGTGGTATCTGTAATGTATCCAGAAATGCATTAGATTGTGTATCGTCTTCCTTAAACTCAGTAGTATATAGGGATTTATAGTAGTCTCTGAAAGTGTGCATTATATTTTTGTGTTCGATGATTTTATCTCCGTTCGTGTTAGTGATTACCGAGATTGCGTTGCGCACTTCTTGCTTGTGAATTTGTTGAGCTAAAAGCTTATTAGCTTTCTCTCCATGTTCATAGTAATGATGTCTGGATTTGTAAATTAGTTGTTCAGTTTCTTTAGTTGTCAAAAGGTTTAATTCTGAATGTAGAGCCTGCCTCCTCTTATGTAGAGTCTCGTTTGGTAGTCTTGCATGTTCTTCATCTATTTTAGTAATTTCGCTTTTTATCTCTGCTACTTTCTTGGCTTCGGATTTATTTCTGTGGGAAAGATATGAGATAATCTGTCCTCTTAAGAAGGCCTTAAGAGTTTCCCAGAGTATTCCTGCAGAGATCTCGGGGATGTATTTGTCTCTAGAAAGAATTTGATTTGTTTGGATATAAATTCAGTACAATTCTCGTCAGCTAATAGAAGCGGGTTGAGGTGCCATCTGCGGGGTGAGTGTATGGGGCTTAGTAATTTCAGCTCCAAGATCATAGGTGCATGGTCCGAAATAACAATAGCATCGTATTTGCAAGATTTAATCTTAGGCAAGAAGTTATTGTCTATAAAGTAGTAATCAATCCTTGAGTAGCAATGATGTACTGGTGAGTAGAAAGAATATGTTCTTGAATTTGGGTTTAAAAACCTCCAGGGATCTGATAAGTTGTGATCAGTTATAAACTTTGTAATTATCTTTGCGGTGTTAGATGCCGTTCCCCCTGTGGAGGAAGTCCTATCTAAAAGTGAATTTAAAACACAATTAAAGTCCCTAGCCATTATAACTTTATGAGTGTTCAGATTGTGAATGGATGCAAATAAATTTTGTATAAATTCTTTATCATCAACATTAGGTGCATAAACATTTATCAAAATCATTTTACAGTTAGATAAGTCTCCCATGACCATCACATATCTCCCTTCAGGATCCAATACTACATCTGATGCTACAAATGAGACTGTTCTATGTATGAGAATTCCAACACCTCTAGTTTTCTTCGTAAAACTAGAATGAAACATTTGCCAGTCCAGTCTTTTTGCAGCCAGAACTGATCCTTGCTTAGTAAGTGGGTTTCCTGTAAAAATACTATTTTAGCATTTAGACCTGTTAGGTGAGAAAGTACTTTCTTTCTCTTTAATTCGTGATTCAGGCCTTTAACATTCCAACTCACGACATTAACACTAGAATTACCAGAGCCTACGAAAAAACTCGTAATTCCGTCCCACCTTAAATCGCTTCTTAAATCCCTTCACACCTCTCCGCCAGCGTCCTTTGTCCTCTAAATGTGCTGATAGAGAAGCTAGGAGCAGCCGGCTATTCCATCCCCCCACCAATTTAGAACGTACATGAACGTCTCTCAGCTCATGCCTTGATTGAGTATCTGGGAGTGAAGTGGAGTTTTAGAGTGGAAATAATAGATCGTTATTTGGAACACACGCAGTTCATGTCTGTTCCGTTTCTACAGTAATCTGTGTAGGCATAAACTATATAATGTATGAAGCCTGAAGTCCAAATATCAAAGAAATATTTTCACAAATATAGCTGCAGAAAAAAAGCCACCTTAACATGTGACATTGACACCTACTAATTACGATCGCCTCCGTGGCGCAATACGTACGGCTAATGACTGGGAATCAAAAGGTCGCGAGTTTGATTCTGCACTATTCCGTTTTGAGAAGTAAACTGCTCTTAGTCTTACTATTTTAGAATAAAAGCATACATTTGATTACAGTCTGTAAAAGCCGGTGTAATTAATGATCCTTATAAAGGTTAGCTTTGTTTTTTTTTGTTTTTTTTTATTCACTTTTCATTCTCTAAGTCGCATTCAGAATCAATCCATACAACCCCATCTGACACGGCTCTTTTCACTAAAGACGCGCTATTGCTCTGCAGTGTACCACGATGCATACTAACGCACCCCATCCCCCAAAGGGTTCTGACACACAAACGCTGGCAAAGCTTCCTTCTTCGTATCTCACCGTCACTTGCTTTTCTTTATATTCAGTTTTATTGAGTGTTCCTGCCAGTCCCCGCATGTTGCTGTATGCTGTTTCTTTTGTACTCCAGAACATGCAGAGGACAGAATGGTAAAGAGCAGTAACTTCGGCGCTATATGCAATCATCAGACACTCCCCATCTGCCCGTGTCGCTCAAACACAGGAACATATGTTGGTGTAAAAGTATAACAAAAGTGCACTTTTATTCAAGACTACCTGTATAACCGAAGAAAAAAGAAAGCAAGTTACAGTAGGCGTTTGATACAACAGCTTGCATGGTGCAATGCTAAGAAGTGCTGATTTCCATTCCGTGCTATATAAAATCATCACATTCAAATATTAGCAGTTCCCACACACCCAAGGACCGTCCTTCCTACATTTACGACACGTGTGCTTGTTGCAGTGTATACACCTCTCTGTGCTATGGTTCCTATTACACTGAATGAGCACCTGACACTGTACTTTCTTCCCTGGGGGAAGCTGAGGTCTTAGAACTGAAGCTTGTTGATGCTGCATCATCTTTTCTTTTTCCATCGCCTTTTCCTGTAAGAAGCAACGACGAAGTTCCTCTGCAAGGTGAGCCATGAACACTCTTCTTTTCTCAGTGGACCCCGTGCATGTACAGTACGTGTGCGTTCATCGCTGCTTGGTCAAGGATGTTGTAGAACACAGCAACCGGCCACCTACGTGTTCCTGTTCGCACTGAATAAGCACACGCCTTCTGGTCCATGATGTCAACGCCACACTGGGGAAAAAGGAAAGACAAATATATGTGACATTTTGAAGAAATCATTTTATCACCAGAATAGCACCAGAACACATTGTCACACTAATATTTTTTTCATTAGCATACCTTCATGTGGTTGTAGTCTGTGACCGTATTTGGGTTTTTTTTTTTCGATCTTGCGCAATCTCCACATCATGGTGCATTGTGCTCAGAATGCAGACAGACTTCTTCTTTTTGGGCACATACACTGTCAGCATGGCACTGGGAGATCTAAACACCAGCGTGGAGAATTGTTCGTGTACTGAACTGACTTTAGCTGCAGGTGGAAGTTCCCATCGCACTTTATTCAAGGTGCCAAGCAGAGTTGTGTTGCGGTGCAGCAGTCTATTAGCCAGCGAAAGTGACGTGAAAAAGTTGTCTGTTGTTACGGTTCTGCCTTTGTCCAGGAAAGGCTCCATAAGCTTTATGACCACAGACTCGGAAATTCTTTCTCCCGTGGGACGACTGGGATCTTTTTCCTAAATAAGGAGTGCACATGTACTTTGTCTCCAAATCTGCCGCAATCCAAAACTTTATGCCAAATTTGTCAGGCTTGGTCGCAATGTATTGTAAGAATGGACAACGGACCTTGGTTGGAAACAGTTGCTCATCAACTGTAATATGCTACCCTGGGTTGTAACTCAGAACACAGTTCTCAACAAAACGTTGCCAGATGTCCGAAATTGCAGCAAATCTGTTGTTTTTCACACGTTCTGCACGAGTGTCTTTGTTGTCAAAGCGCAAATGCCGCATGATAGTCTGATAGCGGTGATGGGGCATCGTATCTTTGATGGCCGGTACAACAAATAGTTCTGACCAGGTATCAGCCACAGCACCAACTGTAGTCATCGCTGCTCTTGTCAAAAGAATGGAGATAAATGCCATCAGTTCAGAGAGGGAGAGGCTCCAGCTGGGGTCTCCTCTGTGACCTTCGTGGATTGTGCAGTCTCTAATTGTCAACAACATACCTATGTCATTCAAACACAAGAAGCTCTGCAGTCTACTGGTTACTTTACGCTGTAGGATGATAAGTAAATAAATAAAGGTAAATAGGTAAACAACATTCGATGCGTCTTTTATATAAGTAACATAAAAATATTTTTCATATACAGCCCATCAAAAAACATTATTGAAATCAGGACATAGCACGATACCTTGGCGAGCTCCGTAGGTCCGGCTGCTTCGCTGAAGGACATGTGTGTGACAGATTGACTGGCAGAACAACGCCCAACTTCTTGCTGTATCCAAATGGTGCCATCTTTTGCCTTTATGCCTGGTGCAGCTGCGCTCTTCTTATGTTGGACTGGACGTTTCTTGCGGGGAAGGCTTCTGTTCTCTTTCTCTGACATAGAATTTTCATCTGGGCTTTCCTCTGTGTCTGTCTCGTCGTCTTCCTCGATATCAAAAATAGGTTCTTCACCTCCGTCTGAGTTGCAATCGTCCATTTCTTGCAGCAGAGCCAAAGCCTCCGAAGGGGACAACCTCCTCTTTCGTGACAGAGCTGTGGCCATTGCGGTGTCTGTTTGCTCAAAATAATCAAACACAACTGTTTCACCTATGTTTGTGTGTCAGGTTTTATCTCGCCACATCACAGAATTCCACATCTGAGAATTCCCTGCAATTTGCAGCTCCATTCATTATCTCAAAACACCACGCACATTCACAGCAATTCCCAGTTATGTCCACCACTCACACCCACTCCCACAACCATACAGAAGTGATTCATTCACGTTTATGTGTCAGCTTTTTACCCTGCCACATCTGAGAATTCCCTGTAATTTGCAGCTCTATTCATTATCTCAAAACACCATGCACATTCACAGTAATTCCCAGTTATGTCCACCACTCACGCCCACAACCATACAGAACTGATCCCACATCAGAGAATTTCCAGTTCCTGCATAAATTCACACCCGATCTGACGCTGTTCGTTTTCAAATAATATTGCATTAGTGCAATGATGTTTTCACATATATTGTCTCTTTCTTTCAGGTGTGTAATAGAAACCACAGCATAGAGAGAAGTGTGTACATTGCTTCTTACAGGAAAAGACAATGGAAAAAGTGCACTTGAATAAAAGTGTACTTTTGTTATACTTTTACACCAACATATGTTTCTGTGTTTGAGTGACACGGGCAGATGGGGAGTGTCTGATGATTGCATATAGCGCCGAATTTACTGGTCTTTACCATTCTCTCCTCTGCATGTCCTGGAGTACAAAAGAAACAGCATACAGCAACATGCGGGGACTGACAGGAACACTCAATAAAACTGAATAAAAAGAAAATCAAGTGACGGTGAGATACGAAGAAGGCAGCTTCGCCAGCTTCTGTGTGTCAGAACCCTTTTGAGGGGTGCGTTAGTATGCATCGTGGTACACTGCAGAGCTATAGCGCGTCTTTATGTGAAAACAGCCGTGTCAGATGGGGTTGTATGGATTGATTCTGAACGCGACTGAGAGAATGAAAAGTGAATTAAAAAAATACAAAAACAAAGCTAACCTTTATAAGGATCATAAATTGCACCGGCTTTTACAGACTGTAATCAAATGTATGCTTTTATTCTAAAATAGTAAGACTAAGAGCAGTTTACTTCTCAAAACGGAATAGTGCAGAATCGAACTCGTGACCTTTTGATTCCCAGTCAGTAGCCGTACGTATTGCGCCACGGAGGCGATCGTAATTAGTAGGTGTCAATGTCACATGTTAAAAGGCGGCTTTTTTTCTGCAGCTATATTTGTAAAAATATTTCTTTGATATTTGGACTTCAGGCTTCATACATTATATAGTTTATGCCTACATTTGGTCATCTACTAGTAGAATATAAAAAACGTTCCTGTTTTAACAATGTGTTTACACAGATTACTGTAGAAACGGAACAGACATGAAATGTGTGTGTTCCAAGTAACGATCTATTATTTCCACTCTAAAACTCCACTTCACTCCCAGATACTCAATCAAGGCATGAACTGAGAGAAGTTCGTGCACATTCTAAATTGGTGGGGGGATGGAATAGCCGGCTGCTCCTAGCTTCTCTATCAGCACATTTAGAGGACAAAGGACGCTGGCAGAGAGATGTGAAGGGATTTAAGAAGCGATTTAAGGTGGGACGGAATTACGAGTTTTTTCGTAGGCTCTGGTAATTTTAGTGTTAACTGTCCCATCATGGAGACACTGATTCTGAGTTTTTGATGTCATTTTATAGTCTTAACTGGAAGTGAGACAGTTTAGGTCTTAATTTCCTATTTCCCCTAGAGTTGTTGCCATCCAGCTTATTATTACGTTGATAGTTATAATTATAAAGATTGAGAGGATAGATTAGGTATAGATCAGGCCTGCTCTCTTTCTCTCCCTCCCTTTTTGCCTCCTCAAGTGAGGCTAGAGCCCACTTCACGCAGTCCCAGTCCTCTGACATACCCAGAGACAGAGCACGTCCAAAGCACAACAAGCCCCAGTGCAGCGGCACTTTAGTGTTAAAAGACAGAGATATCTATTATCAGTATAGTCTTAAAAAATAAAAAATTTAAAAAAAGAGTTTTGAACTTAAAATATATATATATAGTCTACAGCAATTTTAGTGCATTAAGGGGGATGGTGTTAAAAATGTGTCCAGAATAAGCATAACAAGTCTTAATGTAGTAATAGCAATAACAATAAATCTCGTTTAGGGTAGAGATGAAATGATTACAAATGAAAAAGAGAAAAAAAAAAGAATAATTAAGCACAATAAAACATAAACAGATAGCGCCCTAGTAATACTAAGTAATTATGAGAATATATGCTGATAAAAACCCGTATTTTAAAACGAATAGATCAGACAGTAGATTGTTAATCCTTGCTTTATCATTAACTGCCATGACTCACTATTATGTATCAGAATTGTCCCGGGATCAGCTTTCTTAATTCCTTTTCTGCTTCTTCCTTGCTAGCGAAGACATAGAATTGACCCTGCCGTTCCACTTTCAGTTTTGCCGGATACAAGAGGCTGTATTTGACGCTGGCTTGCCGTAACCACTGTTTAATGTTATAGAAGGTTGCGCGTTTAGTAGCTGTTGCTGGAGAGAAGTCAGGGAAGATATGAATGTGGTTATTTTCATATATAATATCTTCCTTGTTTCTGAGGAGTGCCATCACCTCTAGCTTAAATGATAATCGTTCAAAACGAACTATAAAAGATCTTGGTCGGGGTCTAACGGTGATTGATCCGCGTACGCGGTGAGCCGCTGCTATCTCAGATTCTGCTTTAAAGTCCTCCCCAATTATTTTAGAAAAAAGTTCAGCTGCGAATTTCACAGGGTTTGAACTTTCTCGATTCTCAGGCAGACCTTCAATTCTGACATTATACCTTCTACTCCCATCTTCCAAAGCAGCCAGTCTGTCTCTGAGTTTTTCTCCGAGTTTTTTGCATTCGGAGCTGGCATTTACTGCTTTTTCCTCGGCACTGGCAGCTAAATGTTCGGCCATTTCAATCCGATTCGTGAATGTCTCCTTGAGATCCTCCAATTGATCAGTAAGCGTGCTCAGTTTAACCGAGTTTTCCTGAATGCGCTCTTCAATTTTACCCAGCACCTGTCGAAGCTCAAGTTGCACCTCTTGACGCAGCCTTTCATTTGCCTGTTGAAATTCCTGTCGCAGCCATTCATTGGCCTGTTTCATCTCCGGTTTCAATTCCTGTTTCAGTCTCTCATGTGCCTTTGCCATTGCTTTCTCATTAGCCTTCTTGCTTTTCTTTATATCTTGCATGAGCTCAGCGAGCATCACCTCCAGTTTAGACATTTCAATTGTGCTTTCTTGTACCGTAAATGAAGCAGCAGGCTCTGCTGAAGCCGGTGTCCCCGCAGCTCGCGTAATTGCGTAATTGAAGCCACAGACTTCAAGGCCCTTTCCATTTTCAGTTGATCTTCTCCAATCGGCGAGCTATCCCGATCTGCACACACGATTGCACCTTCGCTCCCCTTTTCGCTCTCAGCCGGCGACGATGTAGCGGACCGTGGTCCCGAGGAGTCTGTACTTTCGCCCATCTGATCCAGGTCTGTCTCTGAAAGGTCGTATCTTGAACTGGGGCTTGCTGATCGTAGCTTGGGTGCAGCTTTAGTTTTCGATTCTTTCGGACCCCCCTTCTTGTTGGCCATGTTTATATATGCTTACATATACTGTAGCAGTCCCTCTCGGGTTGAATAAATACAAGATATCTCAGGATAATAAGCAAATAATATGAAAAATAACACCGCTGCTAGCGGAGCTCCACTTCAGACGTCCATCTCTCGCATCGGACGAGACCAGACTCCCGAAATATGTACATCGCGGGTCAGGTCGCCGCCACCACCACCAGGCCGCAAATGAAAAGTGCACCCGCAGCATTTGCTCAGGAATAAGCCATCCTTCTCATGGCCCTGGAAATAGAAGTGTCAGTGTGTCAAATTTACATTATATGGAAATAAACCCTGATCACGGCTCTGTGCAAAAAGAAGCCTCATTATCTAATACAGTAATCCCTCGCTATATCGTGCTTCGACTTTCGCGGCTTCACTCTATCGCGGATTTTAAATGTAAGCATATCTAAATATATATCACGGATTTTTCGCTGGTTCGCAGATTTCTGCGGACAATGGGTCTTTTAATTTATGGTACTTGCTTCCTCAGTTTGTTTTCCCAGTTAATTTCATACAAGGGACGCTATTGGCAGATGGCTTAGAAGCTGCCCAATCAGAGCATGTATTACATATAAACTAAAACTCCTCAATGCTATAAGATATGTTTGCCGAGCGGTGCTTGATTTTTTGCTTGTCTCTGCCTCTCTCTCACCCTCTCTGATATTCTCTGCGCCTGACGGAGGGGGTTTGAGCAGAGGTGCTGTTTGCCTAGTGGATACGAACGCACCTCTAAGAAATGCCGGCCGCTTTATCGCGGTGCTTCCAAAAGTACACATTGATTTTTTGATTGTTTGCTTTAATCTCGCGCGCTCTCTCTCTCTCTCTCTCTGACGTTCTCTGCGCCTGACGGAGGAGATGTGAGCAGAGGAGCTGTTTGCTTAGAAGATACTGACGCTCCTCTAAAAGCAAACGTATTGATTTTTTGATTGTTTGCTTTTCTTTGCGAGCTCTCTCTCTCTCTGAAATTCTCTGCTCCTGAAGAGAAGAAGATATATTTGCATTCTTTTAATTATGAGAAAGAACTGTCATCTCTGTCTTGGCATGGAGCACAGTTTAAACTTTTGACTAAAAGTTTCATGTCTAGAGGGCTCTAATAATGTTAACAGTGTGGGAGAGTTTATAAGGGCTTAAAATATATAAAAATAGCTATACAAACATATGGTTTCTACTTCGAGGATTTTCATCTATCGCGGGGGGTTCTGGAACGCAACCCCCGCGATCCAGGAGGGATTACTGTATTGCACTGTTTAACTTGAGGTCTCTTAATGGCAAAGCATTGGTGCTGTCAGAACTCATCACTGACACCAAACGAATTGACGTCTCTCACAGAGGCGACACCTCCTGGATTCACTTTCCACACAGAGCCTCGCAGCTCGAGGCAAGGAGGTGGACTTGCAGTAATTGTCAGAGCAGACTTGAACATCAAACAAATCCCAATTGACTGTCCACTGTCTTTTGAGTGCCTGGCTATTAAACTAATAACGGAATCAGGTCCTATCTCACTTATTGTTCTTTATCATCCCCCAAAATACAATGCATCCTTCTTATCCAATCTGATTGAACTTTTGACCCACCTAAGCTCTTACTCTCAGAGAATTATCCTTCTTGGCAATTTCAACATCCATATTGACATTACTACATCTAAACTGAGAAATGAATTCCTATCCTTACTGGACTGTTTTGACTTCACACAACATGTTGATTTTCCCACCCACTCTGGTGGTCATATATTGGATCTGATTTACACTTATGGACTATCTTTTGCCAATATTTACAGCACTGATTTGGGATTCTCTGACCATAAAGCAGTATTTTTCACTGTCTCACTGCCTTTCCCTCCTCTTACCTGTAAACGACAAATTTCTTACAGAAACCTTAAAAATATCTGTCCCTCTATCCTTTCTGGATCCATTTCTGATCTTTTACTGTCTGCACCTATTCCATCAACACTAGATAGTCTTGCTGACCACTATAACTCAGCCCTTCACTCAGCATTAGATAAAACAGCTCCTTTACAACATAAGAAGGTTTCCTTTAAACGTTCAGCTCCTTGGTATAATTTAGAATTGCGACCTATGAAAGCAACTGGCTGACGCCTTGAGAGAATGTCACATAAGACTGGCCTCACCGTGCACATCCAGGCTTTCTCTGACCACCAAATAGCTTACAGAGAAGCACTAACTGCTGCCAAGAACACCCACTATGGCAGAATAATAGAAAGTGGCCACGATAACCCAAGGGTTTTGTTTTCTGTAGTTAATAAACTACTCCAACCTGCATCTGGCCTAACTACCTCTACTACTAAAGTCGGTGAGGATTTCCTCCACTTTATCCGTAACAAAATTAAAGATCTAAATAATTCAACTAATATAAATACATCTTTTTATATCTCTGCCTGTTTTCCCACTCCATCCAGCTCCTTCTCTAAGTTCTCACCAGTCACATCTGCGTTTGTTAATGACCTGCTTTGTAAGATGAGACCGACTACTTGTGTACTGGACCCCCATCCCCAGCACACTACTTAAATCCTGCCTTCATGCCATAATCCCAACTATCACAACAATAATAAACTCATCCCTTGACACTGGCTCTGTGCCTCTCACTTTTAAAATCGCTTCTGTAACCCCAATGTTAAAAAATTCTAGTCTTGATGCTGACAATCTTAACAATTTCCGGCCTATTTCCCACTTACCTTTCCTGTCAAAAATTCTTGAGCGTGTTGTAGCTTCCCAACTCACCAATTATTTAATGTCTAATAATTTGATGGAACCCTTTCAGTCTGGTTTCAGGGTGCAGCACAGCTGTGAAACTGCTCTGCTACGGTGTAACCAATGATTTGCTTATGGCAGCAGACTCTGGACAAACCAGCATATTAATTTTATTAGACCTCAGTACAGCTTTTGACACTCAGGTCAGACATGACATTCTACTGTCCAGAATGGAGAACATGCTGGGTATCTCTGGCACTGCCCTCCAGTGGTTCAAGTCCTATCTGACTGATAGGCAAGAGTTTGTTAGTCTTGGCAACAGCAGATCCAGCTCAGCGCCAGTCACACAAGGAACTCCTCAGGGCTCTGTTCTCGGACCTTTTCTCTTCTGTATTTATATGCTTCCCCTTGGCCATATTATTCGTAGCTATGGACTGGGCTATCATTTTTATGCAGATGATACTCAACTCTGCTTCAATGTTAAAAGTGGAACTTCATCAGAGCTTTCTCAGCTCACAACCTGCCTTAGTGAAATTAAAACCTGGATGGAGCAGAACTCTTTAAAATTAAATTGCAACAAAACTGAACTCCTGCAAATTGGGACTAAAATGCAGCTTAATAAAATGAGCTCCTTCTGAGTCCATCTTGGCGGTGATCTCATCAGACCTGCCTCTACTGCAAAGAATCTTGGTGTCATTTTTGATTCCTCCCTCTCTTATTCCGCCCACATAAATCACATTAAGAAACTTTCCTACTTTCACCTCCATAACATATCCCGTGTTCACTCCTTCCTCTCCTTCTCTAATGCTGAGAAACTTGTCCATGCTTTTATCACATCCCGCATCGATTATTGTAATTCCCTACTGGCAGGGGCCCCTTCTAATCTTATATCACAGCTCCAGCTTATTCAAAACTCGGCTGCAAGAGTCCTTACTCGAACCAGCAGCAGCGAGCACATCACACCCATCCTGCTCCGCCTTCACTGGCTCCCTGTGTCTTATAGAATCAAATATAAAATCGTACTAATAACCTATAAAGCCTTAAATAACTTTGTGCCAAACTACATCAGTGACCTTCTCCATCACTATGTGCCTGCCTGCCCACCCACTAAGGTCCTCTGATTCTGGCAATCTTGTTGTGCCCCACACTAATCTACACTCCATGGGTGACAGGGCCTTCAGCTGTATAGTGCCCAGACTCTGGAATGACCTACCGAAATTAATCAGGTCAGCTGACTCCATGAATTCTTTTAAAAAAAAAACTCAAAACTCATCTGTTCAGGAAGGCTTATAGCTCTACTTTACTTTATTACCCTTCTCTCAGTTTACCTCTCTGTCAAGATGCTCTACAAATGTAATCTGTATGTGTGTGTGCTAGACCATCAATTCTGTTGTCTGTTAGGGGGTCATTTCTGGAGGGTGGGACTGGACTGTGTATCTGCCTAGGGTGTTTCCAACCGGGATCCCGAGTTGTTTCATCGTGTAGTGGATGCGGCAACGCGCTGCACCAGTGCATGCTCCCCAACTTGACTTGACTTGATATCTCAAAATAAAATCCTGCACAGTCCAAGAAATCTGAAACACATTTTAAGATATTTCAAATAACCCTGTTCATTTCAATATATCTTAGATGCATTTGAGATATCTTGAAATAGACTGGATGAATAAGACATTTTACAGGAAGTGATTATGAGATATCTTGAAAAGGTTTTAAGATGTCATGAAATGCACAAGGAATTATTTTAAGATATTTGAAAATGTATTTTGGATATCTTGAAAGGCATGTGAGATATCTTAAATATTATTGCAGATATCTTATAATCTTAATGAAATTAGTTTAAAACATCTCAGAATGACTTTTAGACATCATAGAAAGTAAATTGCAGTTTAAGATATCTGAAATTCATTTTCAAATATCTTTAAATGTTAATGTGGCTTATCATATGTAGTTGTATTTTAAGATATCTCAAAATGTATTTGAGGTATCTCAAAATGCACAGGATCTTATTTCAACATATCTCAAATTTCATTTCAGATACTTTGAAATCAGTCAGTCATTTTCCAACTCGCTTAGTCCTGAATAGGGTTGCAGGGGAGTGCTGGAGCCTATACCAGCTCGCACAAGGCAGGAACAAACCATGAACAGGATGCCAGTCCATTGCAGGGTTAACACACACACCCGCAACCACACACACATGCCAATTTGATTATCACCAAAGCACCTAACATGCATGTCTTTAGACTGTGGTTGGGGACCAGAGCACCCAAAGGAAACCCACACAGATTCAGGAAGAACATGGAAACTGTGTGCAGGGAAGACCCTGGACGTGAACCCTGGTCTCCATACTGAGATGCAACAGTGCTACCATTGTGTCACCGTGCTACCCATATCTTGAAATGCATTTCAGATATCTCAAAATACACAGTGTATTATTTCAAGATATTTTGAAATCTATTTGAGATATCATAAAATGCATTTCCAGATTTCTTAAAAATCATTTAGTTATTTCTAAATGTTAATTTGGCTTGTCATAGTAGTTGCAAACATTACCCACAAATTCTTTGACACAAGGATACATGTCCCTCAACACCCACCACAAAAACACCCCATTGTGCACATTACTGTTTTTTCTTTATTAAACAACAACCCTCTCCACCACCAGCAGCCACCTAGCTGAGGATACGCAGACTTCATTTTTTCTAGAGATTTTTAATTAAATAGTAAATAGCAGAATTAATGCAAGAAAAGGTCTTAGGTGAATTAAACATATTTCTTCTTGTATGAATGGAGTGAATTTAGCTGAAAGCAAAACACAATTTATTTACTTTTTTTTTTTTTTAATAAGTGAAACATTGAGATTTGCTCGAAATTCAATTGTCTACATCATTTCACTCCTCACTATTTGACACTAATGTCAAAATGTGTCTGAAATCTACCAAAAGTAATCTTCGTGAATGAAGAGTGGTTTGGAAAATCAAAGAGCCAACTGCTGATTGTGAGCTCAGTGGCTTGATGGACTCTAAAGAACTGGAGGGCCCGTCGGTGTCACACGTGCTCTGTTGTCCCGCCAGCGGAGAGGACATTGAATTTCACAATATAGTCAGCTCTGTACCACAGATATGTGTTGTTACATGACATTACATGACAATTGGGCTGAACATAATGCTGAGACTGAAACATACTGACGTCATCCTTGAAAATGGAAGAGAAGCAGCTGAGAAATTTGTGCTCTGAGGTGTGAGAGTTAATTAAAAATACATTTTAATCCTAAAAACATTTTAGTTTTTTCCCCTGTAAAAAGATTTATTTATGCCTTTCTTTTGCCTGCACAGAAGTAAAAAGTGCTGAGAGTTTGGGGTAGCATTTGGAAAAGTTATTTGTACTTGTTCTTGTTATTTGTATTCCAACTTGTGTCGGCAAGGCAGGACAGTAAGCAGAAGTAGCTGACACTGACATCTCTGTAATTAAATAACCGGCTTTGTAAAAATAAAAAAAGGCAGTGGCTGACTTGAAAGCAATAAAGGGAAGGGCTCAGCTGACAAGCGAGTAGCATTAAGACGTCTATCAGACACAAGTAGCTGTAGGAGTAGGAAAGACAATAAGAAACTAACCAGCAGTGGATATTCAGTAAGTGTGTTTTCTAAATTTAACTGTTCTTAACAGTCAAGAAAGTAGAGCAGTTAAGAGAGCAACAGTTTAAGGACTCTTTAATACAATGAAATATGAAGGAATACAAATAGTGTGAGTGGGGAGCTTGTAAGTAATTAATAAGAGGAGCGCAAAGTTAAGAGAAGATACGGGGAAAAGAAAAAAAATTAGTAATCCAGTCAAATTTTAATAATGAGGCCAGTACAGTGCAACCCCTGTTAGATGTTAAACTTTTTAGGGGACAGGTTGGAGGAGCCTGTAGTCTTCTATGATAGCTACATCTACAGGAGATGCCAGCTGATCCAGCACCTCAAGCTCAGGGTCGCTGAACTAGAGGAGGAGTTGGCTGGCCTGTGTTGTAGTAGAGAATTGACGTTCCTGGCCCAGGTGTCCTTTAGAGAGATAGTGTGCACTAGGTGATGCCGGAAGAGACTCCAGACTAGAGAGGTGGAGAAATGTGGATCACGGTCACAAGGTTCAAGGTAAAGGGTGCACGCTGTCTGTGGGCATCAACCCCAGAACTAGAAGTGTGAAATTGTTTTCAGGGCTTTGCAGATTCTTAGGTGGTAGACAGGCATGAGGATCCCCAATGGGCCACCTCAATAACAGTTTCTGGAAAGAGAGAGGTTGTTGGAGACTGTCATTAGGGAGATTGAAGTGCCTTGCACACGATGTGATTCATGATTTTAAGAAAGCCATCCCCTTCCTTTTGATTGCTTTGGTAAAGTGCATTATGGGGTACTTGGTATTTAGAGTTTTTAGTTTAAAATGGTGTGTCAGGCTGAAGTGATAAGATGAGCTGATTGTTTGTTACAGTACATGCAGTCAGCTCAGCTCTTTTAATATTATGCAGGTTGTTTGGCAGGAAACCTGTGCCCATTGGGATAAAAGGAGCTTGAGTAGGTTAGAGTGGGAGGAAAGCGTGAAAAGAGAATAGTGGGAGGTGATAATAGAGTTAAAAAAACAAGTGTCAGGTTCAAGGCAGAGCTGATGCAGTGGAGAGGAAGCCTGGTGGTGAGGGAAGTCAGCCCGTTGCTGAGCCACAAAGGGAGGCAGGCATGATCAACTATTCGGAGAAGTCCTTCGGACACTGAGTGACAAAGATAAAACACCAGTGATGTTAGAAACAAACTTTTATTACTCACTTATCAGCACGCCGACATGTGTTAGCAAAAAAGCCCACTTACTCTTCACAAGGGCCTTAATAAACCCAATAGAGACACAACACCACAATGTTACAAATAGGAGTGCAAGATAAAGAGCTTAACATCATCTCTTTTTATGAGAAAAAAATAGACTGCATAACACACCAAATACCAATTTATATGCACAGAACTAATGATTACTCTTCTTCAAATAAAAAAAATGTGGCTATGCTAGTCACTTACTGTGCTATATTCTGTCTTTAAGTGCTTTTAAATGTAGAAAAGGAGATGTCTCTTTTTTCTTAAGATAGTCAGCAAACTGGTCCTTTGTAGGCAACCACAAAACAAATTGGTCTTTTTGATCTTGAAGACGTTCTTTTATCCCACTTAACTCTTGATGAAGCTTTTTCTCTGTTACATACAGACTTGATGGATTGAATCACCCCAAGCAAGCAGTAGGTGTCTGTAACACAAATGACCTGAAAACCATTGTGTCTTGAGGCACTGACTGTAAACTATGAAAAAATGCTTACAAAGACAGACTGCACTTGCAATGCATTCAGTTTCTCCCCCCCAAGTACTTCATTCTCCTCTTTTGATTCTTTCGAACTGCCAAGAAAGGGGTGAGAATCGTCCTCCACCTCCTGCCAAAATATTCAGGCATCCTACTTGTGTCCCACTATCAGGAAGATTCCCAAGTGAGACATGACCAAAAACAACAAATCTCAATGACTCGTCTCTTCCCAGGTTTTGTGACTTCAAGGCCACTTTTGCCTAATGATCTTGTTGGCTTTGTGTATTGTTTGAACAGCAACATGTTTTGTGCTGGATGCTAAAACGTGTCCATCAAATGAGACATCAGGTCTTCTTTTGTTGGCAACCCAGAGAGTCTGCCCTATTTTTGACTTTAGTTGTTCCAGTTAGGTGCACTGAGGGGAGCATCCCTTTTTAAGGCTGTAGAAGAGACTACAGCAGTTGGCTAAAGATTCTTTGTAGTTTCCTTGGTGTATACATATTAATCTATTGACACTTGCAAATTCCACTCCCAGATAGCCAAAATGCTCATACCCTTCATCACCATCCTGGAAAGTTGACCTGGGGTATAGAATGACTGACATAGAAAAGTTGTGTGCGCCCACGCATATAAAATCTTTAACATGGCATACAAGAATTCCATTCACAGTACCATATTCATCTAACCAGGTGTGATAAAAATGAGTCGGAGACATCATAAAGAGTTGGGGCAGCCACCCGTATATTATTTTCTTGGCTGCTAAAGTTGCTTTTCTTTGTAGCACAATGTGCTTAGGTCAGAGCCCAGAACAGAACTGCCTGTATGGAGACAAGATGGCAGTTTTAACACTAGAATTACCAGAGCCTACGAAAAAAACTCGTAATTATGTCCCACCTTAAATCGCTTCTTAAAACCATTCTCACCTCTCCGCCAGCGTCTTTTGTTAATCTAAATGTGCTGATAAAAGAAAAGCTGCAAGTAGCCGGCTATTCCATCCCCCCACTGACTTAGAACGTGCACAAACTTCTCTCAGCTCATGCCTTGTTTGAGTATCTGGGAGTGAAGTGGAGTTTTAGAGTGGAAATAATAGATTGTTATTTGGAACACACGCATTTCATGTCTGTTCTGTTTCTACAGTAATCTGTGTAAACACATTGTTAAAACAGAAACATTTTTTATATTCTAGTAGTAGATGACAAAATGTAGGCATAAACTATATAATGTATGAAGCCTGAAGTCCAAATATCAAAGAAATATTTTCACATAAGGTACATGTGACATTGACACCCGTTGATTGTAACTGCCTCTGTGGTGCAATTGAATCAGTTCCCACCTGGGAATTGAAAGGTTGTGAGTTCGATCCTGCACCACTCCGTTTTGAGAAGTAAACTGCTCTTAGTCTTACTATTTTAAAATAAAAGCATACATTCGATTTCAGTCTGTAACAGCCGGTGCAATTTATGATCCTTGTAAAGGTTAGCTTTGTTTTGTTTTTTTTTTAATTCCCTTTTTATTCTCTCAGTCACGTTCAGAATCAATCCATACAACCCCATCTGACACGGCTGTTTTCACATAAAGACGTGCTATAGCTCTGCAGTGTACCACAATGCATACTAACGCACCCATAACCCCCCCGCCCCAAAAGGGTTCTGACACACAAATGCTGGCGAAGCTGCCTTCTTCGTATCTCACCGTCACTTGATTTTCTTTTATTCAGTTTTATTGAGTGTTCCTGCCAGTCCCCGCATGTTGCTGTATGCTGTTTCTTTTGTACTCCAGGACATGCAGAGGAGAGAATGGTAAAGAGCAGTAACCGGGCTATATGCAATCATCAGACACTCCCCATCTGCCCGTTGTTTTGTTATACTTTTACACCAACATATGTTCCTGTGTTTGAGCATGCTCAAGCGCGCGATACTCAAAAATACCGCGTGTAATGCCACGAAAAGTGCACAGACACTTCATTTCAAAACAAAACAAGTGCACTTTTATTCAAGACTACCTGTATAACCGAAGAAAAAAGAAAGCAAGTTACAGTAGGCGATTGATACGACAGCTTGCATGGTGCAATGCTAAGAAGTGCTGATTTTCATTCCGTGCTATATAAAATCATCACATTCAAATATTAACAGTTCCCACACACCCAAGGACCGTCCTTCCTACATTTCACACGTGTACTTGTTGCGTGTACACACCTCTCTGCTATGGTTTCTATTACACTGAATGAGCACCTGACACTGTACTTTCTTCCCTGGGGGAAGGTCCCACATCAGAGAATTTCCAGTTCCTGCATAAATTCACACCCGATCTGACGCTGTTCGTTTTCAAATAATATTGCATTAGTGCGATGATGTTTTTACATATATTGTCTCTTTCTTTCAGGTGTGTAATAGAAACCACAGCATAGAGAGAAGTGTGTACATTGCTTCTTACAGGAAAAGGCGATGGGAAAAGTGCACTTGAATAAAAGACACGGGCAGATGGGGAGTGTCTGATTATTGCATATAGCGCCGAGGTTTCTGCTCTTTACCATTCTCTCCTCTGCATGTCCTGGAGTACAAAAGAAACAGCATACAGCAACATGCGGGGACTGGCAGGAACACTCAATAAAATGAATAAAAAAGAAAATCAAGTGACGGTGAGATATGAAGAAGGCAGCTTACGCCAGCGTTTGTGTGTCAGAACCCTTTGGGGTGGGGGAAAGCATTAGTATGCATGTGGTACACTGCAGAGCTATAAGCGTCTTTATGTGAAAACAGCCGTGTCAGATGGGGTTGTATGGCTTGATTCTGAATGCGACTGAGAGAATGAAAAGTGAATTAAAAAAAACAAAAACAAAGCTAACCTTTACAAGGATCAAAAATTACACTGGCTGTTACAGACTGAAATCAAATGTATGCTTTTATTCTAAAATAGTAAGACTAAGAGCAGTTTACTTCTCAAAACAGAGTGGTGCAGGATCGAACTCGCAATCTTTCGATTCCCAGGCGGGAACTGATTCAATTACACCACAGAGGCAGTTACAATAAACAGATGTCAATGTCGCATGTTAAGGCGGCTTTTTGTTTCTGCAGTTATATTTTTGAATAAAGCGCAATTGTTGTGTTATATTTGTACCTTATGTGAAAATATTTCTTTGATATTTGGACTTCAGGCTTCATGCATTATATAGTTTATGCCTACATTTTGTCATCTACTACTAGAATATAAAAAAATGTTTCTGTTTTAACAATGTGTTTACACAGATTACTGTAGAAACGGAACAGACATGAAATGCGTATGTTCCAAATAACGATCTATTATTTCCACTCTAAAACTCCACTTCACTCCCAGATACTCAATCAAGGCATGAGCTGAGAGAAGTTTGTGCACGTTCTAAATTGGTGGGGGAATGGAATAGCCAGCTGCTCCTAGCTTCTCTTTATCACAGCACATTTAGAGGGACAAAGGACGGCTGGGAGAGGTGTGAAGGGATTTAGAAGCGATTTAAGGTGGGACGGAATTACGAGTTTTTCGTAGGCTCTGGTAATTCTAGTGTTAACAACCCATAAAGGAAATTACGTCGTCGGTGCAGGAACTGGGAGTGATGTCCTCGTGCCCGGAAGTGACATCATCCTTGGGGCCGGCAACAGGTGAGATTTCCCGGGAAAGGTCTGCAAGGGACTGAGAGAGATAGTCAGTACACTCCGCCGCCCCCTGGCCTGGCGTAGAATTACTAGTGTTTAGGCTCTTCAGCTGTTTCCCGTGTATATGTGTGTGACAAGCCCCCCACCCCCACTTAGCCCAGACCCATCGAGTCGGGCGAACCTGTCCGAGAGATCGTGGAATCAAGAGAGAGCATCAGCATTGGCATGGAGAGAACCCTTATGGTGAACAAGCAAAAACTTATACGGTTGGAGATCAAGAAACCACCTAGTGACCTGTGGATTCAACTCCTTGTGGAGGGCCATCCACTAGAGAGGTGCATGGTCCATCACCAGAGTAAATTCACTGCCCAAGAGGTAGTACCTCAACTGTGTAATCGCCCATTTTATCTCAACAGCCTCCCGTTCCACTGCTGCATACCTGGTCTCCTGATCTAGCAGTTTCCAGCTCAGGTACATGGTGGGGTGTTCAACACCACTGATGCTTTGGCTGAGCACGGCCCCCAGGCCTGTGTCCGAAGCGTCCATCTGGAGTATGAAAGGAAGTAAAAAGTTGGGTGCTTACAATATAGGTGCTGATGTAAGGGCCTGTTTTAGGTCACAATTTGCAGCGGCAGTCTTGTCAATCCATACCACATGGTTGAGAGCCCTCTTCTTTGTTAGGTCTGTCAAGGGTGCTGCTCTCAGAGAATCAGGGTACAAACCGGCGGTAGTACCCGACTAACCCGAGGAAAGCCTACACCTGCTGCATGGTTTTCAGATGGGGCCAGTTTAATATGGCATTAACTTTGGAGCACTGTGGCTTCACAGCACCCCGACCCACCAGGTAGCCTAAATATTTAGCTTCTTTTAATCCAAAGAAACACTTCTTTGGATTAATTTGAAGCCCGGCTTCACCCAGTGTCCGCAATATCGTTTTCACTTACCGCACATGATCCTTCCATGTGCTGGAATAGATGACAACGTTATCCAAATAAGCAGCACTAAATGCGTTATGAGGCCGGAGCACTCTGTCCACCAGACGCTGGATAGTTGCCGGAGCACCATGTAACCCGAATGGGAGGACCCGATACTGCCAGTGTCTGATAGGAGTCTGTTAAAGGAACCTGCCAGTACCCCTTCGTCATGTCAAGTGTGGTCAAAAACTTTGCCTGTCCAAGCCTCTCAAGGAGGTCATCCATGCGAGGCATTGGATAAGCATCAAACTGGGAGACGGAAGTCATTGAAAAACCTCCAACTCCCGTCGGGCTTACCGACCAAGACAATCGGACTGGACCAGGGACTATAACGTTCCTCAATCACACCTAGATCCAGCATGCGCTTGATCTCAAGCTCCACCTCTGGCTTCTTTGCCTTGGGAAGACGATAGGGGCATTCTGGTACAACAACTCCTGGTTCTGTCACTATGTCGTGCGCAATCAGAGAGGTCCTTCCGGGTTGCTCACTCAATACCTCTGGAACTGACAGGATCGCTGCTTCGAGCTCCTGTCTCTGTTTAGCATTCAACTCGGGACCAAAGTTAAGGCTGACGCTCTGAGCAAAGAAAGAGCGGGGCTGAGAGGAGGAGGGATCAGAATCCCACTCCTTCCACGGCTTCAGCACGTTCACATGATATACGCACTCACTCAGCCAATGATTGGGTTGTCTCACCAAATAATCAACGAGCCCTTTCCTCTCCTTAACTTCATACGGACCTTGCCAGTGGGTAAGCAACTTAGAATGTGAGGTGTAGACCAATACCATGACTCAATCCCCCAGTTGGACTCCTGGAGAGCCGTGCAACGATCATAATAGTGGTCCTGTGCTGCTTGTGCCTCTTCCATGTGACTTTTTAAAAGCGGTCAGATTTTCCCGAATCGATCGCATAACTGTGCGATATACTCTAATCTATACTAATAAAAGGCAAAGCCCTCACTGACTGACTGACTGACTCATCACTAATTCTCCAACTTCCCGTGTAGGTAGAAGGCTGAAATTTGGCAGGCTCATTCCTTACAGCTTACTTACAAAAGTTGGGCAGGATTTATTTTGAAATTCTACGCGTAATGGTCATAACTGGAACCTATTTTTTCGTCCATATACTATCATAGACTTCTGCTCGATGGCCATGGGAGATTCGCCTCCCACTTAATTTAGTGCCTGCCCATATAAGGTCGTCCGTCAGCAGCAATCCAATAGAAACACTGCCGCTAAATATTCACGGGTGAAAGACTGTGCTTATGCAGACGAAGATGAGATGGTCAGGGTGGTGTTTGGCACAAACTCAGCGAAACTGCGAGAGAAACTTTTAAGTGCCGGGTCTTAGCTAACATTAAATACAGCTGTGGACATCGCACGAGATGACACCAGCACAGTTCCAAAGAGTGCTGAACAAAAACCGAATTACACAATTGAGAAGGCAGCAAAAAAATATGAAGCGTGTGATACATACAAGCATATTCATAAGTGCAGCTACTGCGGAAACAAAGCACCACGGTGGAAAAAGTCAATGTCCGCTAAAGGAAGACAGTGTAAAAAAACCGTGCATGCAGTGTGTGGTCTCAGATAAAGAAGAAGACGAGCTGTTTATTGATGCAGTAAGAAACGAATCGATGAATGAAACCTGTCATCTTTACAATGATTGACAAACACGGAATGTAACTTGAACACAATACATCCTACAAATACGAACCTGATTGAAAGAAATAATGATAATCAAATCCTTCATCACAGCAACACTCCTAACACAAAACAATTACTGTATATTGACACTCATGTTACGTTATTTTTAACATGTTCCCTTTTCTTTTTCATAACTTCTTTAACACACTACTTCTCTTCTGCTAAGCGTGGGTATATATATATATATATTTATATATATATATATATATATATATATATATATATATATATATCCCAATCTACATATTCTCAAATAGACAAACCACACGCCGTGGCGCAATGGAAAAGGCTTCGCCTCTAGCGCTGACGTGTGAGGTTCGATTCCCGAGAGGGGGTGCACTGAGTATGTACGCCTGATGACCTCAAAATCAGAGGCGAAACACGTGTCAGCATACTCTTTGTATTATTTCACAGTAAAACTATTTCTATATATATATATATATATATATATATATATATATATACACACACACCTACATATATATCAGCGCTTCACCATTCATTTTACCCTCGCATCCCCTTGGTTTGAGACATATGAAAAAATATGCGGTTAAGCAGAAAGACAGATCACCAGTTGAAGCTTTATGAATAATGGATACTTTATTCGCCATCAATGATTGTTTTGGTAAAGCCATACTCAGTGTAATCATTAGATGAGCGGTAAAAAGTAACAGCGAGGAGGGTGACTTATTGAGGCGCATGAAGGCGAAACCACAATAGCACGCTTGGGTTCGATGTTGTGCGTCAACTCGATCTGAATTGCGCGATCACATTCGAAAAAATATGTCTTTTCAAGTTCTATTTAGTCGACATTTAACTTACATTCCTACCAAAGATATTTGTGTCGACTAAATAAAAATTCCTTCTATTTAAAATTTAAATAGAACTTGAACAGATACGATAGTTCATAATATCCACGCAGACTTGCATGTAAGAGCGGGAGTCAACCGTTTTAACAAGCAGCGTATTGCACTGATACGAAATAGCCTGCCCATTTAATAATTTAGGAATGGATAAATAAATTAAGATTTTGTACAAATAATGTTTTCATTTTCTTCCTTGATGGATTCTGGCACCCCAGCAACAGTTGCTCGCACCCCAAAGAGTGTATGTATATATATATATATATATATATATATATATATATATATATATATATATATATATATATGTATATATATATATATATATATATATATATATATATATATATATATATGTATATGTATGTGTATATATATATATATGTATGTATGTATGTATGTATGTATGTATGTGTATATATATATATATGTATGTATATATGTATGTATGTATGTGTATATATATATATATGTATGTATATATGTATGTATGTATGTGTATATATATATTATGTATGTATATATGTATGTATGTATGTGTATATATATATATATGTATATATATATGTAGATATGTATATATATATATATATATATATGTGGATGTATGTGTATATATGTATGTATATGTGTGTGTATATATATATATATATATATATATATATATATATGACAGCAACACTCATCACTCACAAAACTCAACTCAACTCAAAAACAATTACATTGACAATCATGTTACGTTATTTTCAAAATGTTTCCTTTTCTTTTTCATTACTTCTTTAACACACTACTTCTCCTCTTCTGAAGCGCTTGGGTATTTTGCTGGTATATTGATAGAGGGAAGAGCCTCTCCTTCCCATCCTTCTTTTAAAACATCCAGTAGTCCTCAGGGTTGTCATCCATATAACAATTCAAAAGTGGGGAACCCCATAATCTGATCCCAGTTCCTCCCATCCCTGCTGGCCAACTTGCGCAGCATTTGCTTGAGAGTCTGATTGAACCTCTCAACAAGACCGTTGGTTTGAGGATGATACACCGTGGTCTTTAAGTGCTTTATTTTATGTAACTTGGCCGTTTCCTTGGACTTCTCCGAGGTAAAGGGCATCCCTTGGTCTGTAAGGACTTTTTTAGGGATCCTGACACAAAGACCGCTTCTAGTTCCTGTGCGATAGCTTTAGAAGTGGCAGAGTGCAACGGAACTGCCTCTGGATATCGGGTAGCATAATCCACAAGGACTAATATATATTTATGTCTTCGGGCTGAGGGCTCCAGAGGTCCTACTATATCAACCCCAATACGCTCAAAGGGAACATCATTCAGGGGAAGGGGAACGAGAGGGGCACAGTCCCTCCTAGGAATTTGCCGTAAGTGACATTCCGGACAAGAGATGCAGAAATGGCAAACCTCCTCGTTAATTGCCGGCCAATAAAATCTGAGCTTAATCTGCTCCAAAGTCTTTTCGGTGCCTAAATGGCCTCCCAGGAGTTGGGTGTGCACCAACTCACAAACCTGCTGCTGGTAGATTTGTGGGATTAGCAACAACTTCCGCACAACTATGTTCAGCTATTCGATATAACAGATCATTTTCTAGCACAAAATGAGGACCGCGTGACATGGGCTGATGAGTGCGTTGGCCATTGACAAGCAAGACTGCATTTTTTGCAAACTTCAGGGAGTCATCATTCCATTGCCCCCTCTTGAAAGATGCCAGTGTTTTTTTAAATTGAAAATGCATTTCGGAGAGAGGGTCCGATCTGACCTGAAGGGGCGGGTAGTCATCTCCACTCGTCGAGGCGCGGGTTGATGACGTGTTTAAGTGCAATGGCCCAGGAGCCTCCTTGTGGCCCTCCATAATTATCTTCTCTGGCTGGTTACACAGTGTGGAAACAGCCTTTAGTCGGATTAGTCCCTTCCATGACTAGGCCTACAGGAGTAAGGGGAGTAGTTATCAGCACCCATATTTACTGTCAGACCAGTCCCGCCCTAGGATCACAAGAGAAGGTGGGTGTGGGTGGACCGCCACCGAGAACTATTTTACCAACCCTTCATAGCTGATAACACACAGGGCGGTTTTATATACACGTGTTTCCCCATGTATGCACCAGATACTGGTCTTTTTTCTCGTCTACTGCCGCAGTAGTACGTAATGGCAATCAATAATAGAGATGTTGCTGCCAGAGACTAAAAGGGCTGTAACTCGAAATCCATTTATAATTACTACTCCTGTATGACCAACAGCCAGGGAATTCGTACAGT
Source organism: Polypterus senegalus (assembly GCF_016835505.1). Taxonomy (NCBI): domain Eukaryota; kingdom Metazoa; phylum Chordata; class Cladistia; order Polypteriformes; family Polypteridae; genus Polypterus; species Polypterus senegalus. The sequence continues at coordinate 189,242,596 of NC_053161.1, read as the reverse complement.
GCATCCGGAAAGTATTCACAGCGCATCACTTTTTCCACATTTTGTTATGTTACAGCCTTATTCCAAAATGGATTAAATTCATTTTTTTCCTCAGATTTCTACACAAAACACCCCATAATGACAATGTCAAAAAAGTTTACTTTTGTGAATACTTTCCAGATGCACTGTAAGTGCATATAACCATCCTCCCCACCTCCACCCGCATTCCTCCATGTTCCCGCGCAAGCGGCCTATCCCGCGTCCCAGGGACATTGGGATAGGCTTCGGTTTATATGGAAGGGACTTATACAGTGGGACATAACCCCTACAGAGTCCACTAGAGGACCGTTCTGCTCTCACAGATTGTGAGGCTGGCTTAGTTGTTCTTAATTGTTTTATTAATTCGTCCAGGGAATGAAAGTCTCCCCAGACCAGCTGAGCAAAACTAATGGGAAAACCTTTAAGTAGAATAAAGCAGGCCACCTGCTGCGCAGTTTGTAGGGTGTTAAATTCAAATGGCTTCAGCCATTGAGCCACTAGCTCCCAGAGATCGTAAGCTTGCTTCTGGGTTGATCTCTAATGATCATATTTCCAAGTTTATAAGGCTTTTACCTGCTGATCTGAGAAGAGCCCATATGTCTCTGGGACCTTGGTTCCAAAGGGCGGCTCAGTCCTCTCCTCTGAGAGAACATAATAATCCCTTTTGGTTTTCCCCCCAGGAACTAGCCCACATCGGTGGGTCTCCTCCACATTCTCCCTGTGTAGGACTAGCGGCTCATTTTCCCTTGGTGGTAGCGAAGCCTGCTGAGCGCGCCCCCCACCCAGAAACACGGCCCCGGTACTCTTCTACCTGAGTATATCCACGGTTCCTTCCCGGTTTCTTGTGGGAAAGCCTTATCCTGCCGGCTACGCCAGTGTGATAAGAATGAGTCTGAGACATCATAAAGAGTTGGTGCAGCCACCCATATATCATTTTCTTGGCTGTTAAAGTTGCTTTTCTTTGTAGCACGATGTGCTTAGGTCCAGAACAAAACTGTCTGTATGGAGACAAGATGGCAATTTTAACAGTCCGTAAAGGAAATAACGTCGTCAGTGCAGGAACTGGGAGTGGCGTCCTCATGCCCAGAAGTGAGGTCATTCTTGGGGCCGGCAACAGGCGGGATTTCCTCCCCTGCCCTGGCGTAGAATTACTAGTGTTTAGGCTCTTCAGATGTTTCCCATGCGCACGTGTGTGACACAGTAAAAAACTACAGGATCCACTTCTGCAACATTTCCACCCGTTTTCAGCATGATCTCCTTGACTTTATTATACCAGTAAAGTGGCATATCAATGGGATCACACACATCTGAGCCTCCACAGTTTTTCCCAACACAATGTCTCTCCATTGTCTTTGACAGAGGACAGCTAAAACAACATGGAGAGGTTCGGATGAACTTGTCGCTGAATCACTTTTCAGCCCATTTCTATCTTCTTCCTCAGAGTCTCTGGCCACTTTGCTGTGTTTTGGGTTTTATTCCTGCTGAAGTCTGTTGTAAAGTATGTATCCATCATGGATGGATGGATAGATAGAACTTTGCTTGTCCCCAGGGGGACATTTGGCAATAGAGATGATTGAATATAACACAAGGGGAATTACATTAATAATATGTGAAAATATTAAATGACAACACATACTTCTAGTATATTAAAATGTAAAGAGTAATTAGATAAAACAAAAGTAATACAGGGCGGCACGTTGGCGCAGTGGTAACGCTGCTGCCTCACAGCAAGGAGACCTGGGTTCACTTCCCAGGTCCCCCCTGCGTGGAGTTTGCATGTTCTCCCTGTGTCTGCGTGGGTTTTCTCCGGGTACTCCGGTTTTTTCCCATAGTCCAATGACATCACGTTAGGTGATCCTAAATTGTCCCTAGTGTGTGCTTGGTGTGTGTGTGTGTGCACCCTGCCTGGGGTTTGTTTCCTGCATTGCACCCTGTGCTGGCTGGGATTGGCTCCAGCAGACCCCAGTGACCCTGTGTTTGGATTCAGCGGGTTGGACGATGGATGGATAATGGATGGATGGAAAAATAATACAATAAATGAAGCATAAATAATCAGTGATAAACCTACATTTTTGGTGCCCTATTATGGGGGACCCTTCACAATCAGCAACATGATTCATTTTAATTTTAACAAATATTTTGTATTGAATGTCACAATTTAATTATTATTATAATGTTTTAAAGCTCCTTCTCATACAGTAGACACCCAAACATTTTAAGCAATGTGGACTAAAGTCCCATCTAAGCCCGGAAGCTTAAACTTCATTATTTTTATAGTAGTTCCTCACATATTTATAATAGAAATTAATTGGCAAAGCAAAAAAGAAAGAAAACACTTTTAACATAATAATGAAGAAAACTAAAAATAGGTAAAAATAAAGTTATATCAAACATTCTATAAAGTGATAGATAAATGTAATGGTAAAGATATATAATGGATGTAATTTAAGGACAATATATGCACTTCAAACAGACAATATTAGTCTACTTATATGGTGACTGGAGGACAGACCTGCACAAGTTGCTTTGTAATGTTGGGGCACCAACTGTGGATCCCCATTTAATGAAGTAAAACAACAACAACAACAACATTTATTTATATAGCACATTTTCATACAAACAGTAGCTCAAAGTGCTTTATATATTAAAGAATAGAAAAATAAAAGACACAATAAGAAAACAAAATAAATCAACATTAATTAACATCGAATAAGAGTAAGGTTCAAGGGGGACAGAAAAAACAAAAAAACTCCAGACGGCTGGAGAAAAAATAAAATCTGTAGGGATTCCAGACCATAAGACTGGCCAGTCCCCTCTGAGCAATCTACCTCACATAAATGAAAACAGTCCTCTTTGGATTTAGGGTTCTCACGGAAGGGCTTGATGATGATGATGGTCACGCAGAATTCTGCCTTTTAATCCATCCATCAATGTTGGAGCATCATGATGCTTTGAGTAGGTGGAGGTGGCGCAGGCCACCACCACAAAGAAACCGGAAAAAGAAACAGAAAAGAGAGTGGGGGTCAGTACGGATTTTAAAGCCACCATGAATAGTTATCATGAAGAATTGAAACATACAGAGTATTAGGATTAAGTTAAATTAAGTTAAATTGAAGTTATAGAAAGGCCATGTTAAAGTAATGTGTTTTCAGCAGTGTTTTAAACTGCTCTACTGTATCAGCCTGGCGATATTCCTATTGGCAGGCTATTCCAGATTTTAGGTGCAAAGCAGCTTCTTTTAAGTTTTGTTCTTGGAATTCTAAGGAGACACTCATTTGAAGATCTGAGGTTACAATTTGGAATATAAGGTGTCAGACATTCCGATATATAAGGTGGGGCGAGATTATTTAAGGCTTTATAAACCATAAACAGAATTTTAAAGTCAATCCTGAATGGCACAGGTAACCAGTGTAGTGACATTAAAACTGGAGAAATGTGTTCAGATTTTCTTTTCCTAGTTAGGATTCTAGCAGCTGCATTCTGCACTAGTTGCAAACGATTTATGTCTTTTTTGGGTAGTCCTGAGAGGAGTGCGTTACAGTAATCTAGTCGACTGAAAACAAACGCGTGAACTAATTTCTCAGCGTCTTTCAGTGATATAAGCGGTCTAACTTTACTTATGTTTCTTAAGTGAAAAAATGCTGTCCTAATGATCTGATTAATATGTGATTTAAAATTCAGATTACAGTCAACAATTACCCCTAAGCTTTTTACCTCCGTCTTGACTTTTAATCCTAAGGTATCCAGTTTATTTCTAATAGCCTCATTGTATCCATTATTGCCAATCACTAAGATTTCAGTTTTCTCTTTATTTAACTTGAGAAAGTTACTATTCAACCATTCTGAGATACAAGTCAGACATTTTGTTAGTGAATCAAGAGAGTCGGGGTCATCAGGTGCTATTGATAAATACAGCTGTGTGTCATCAGCATAGCTGTGGTAGCTCACGTTGTGCCCTGAGATAATCTGACCTAATGGAAGCATGTAGATTGAGAAGAGCAGCGGACCAGGATAGAGCCTTGTGGAACAAAATATTGGATATCATGTGTCTTCGAGTTGTGATTCCCACAACTAACAAAAATTTTTCTCCCTGTCGGGTAGGATTCAATCCAATTTAAGACCGTGCCAGAGAGGCCCACCCATTGACTAAGGCGATTTCTAAGAATGTTGTGATCAATGGTGTCAAATGCGGCACTCAGATCTAAGAGGATGAGAACAGATAAATGGCCTCTGTCTGCATTCACTCGCAAATCATTTACTACTTTAACGAGTGCAGTTTCTGTGCTGTGATTTGTTCTAAAACCCAACTGAAATTTATCAAGAATAGCATGTTTACTTAGGTGGTCATTTAACTGCATAATGACTGCCTTCTCCAGAACTTTACTTAAGAAAGGCAGGTTAGAGATGGGTCTAAAATTATCAAGAGCTGAGGGGTCGAGATTATGTTTCTTAAGTAGGGGTTTAACTACAGCAGTCTTAAGACAGTCTGGGAAGACCCAAGTATCTAGTGACGAGTTTACTATGTCCAGAACATTATCAATTAGCACGCCTGATACTTCTTTGAAAAACCTTGTTGGTATCGGGTCAAGGACGGAGGTGGAGGGTTTTAATTGAGAGATTATTTTCTTTAAATCAGGTAAATCTATCCTAGTGAAAGAGTTTAATTTGTTTATAACAGGATGCTGGGGTTTAGGAGGATCCTTAGTGTTGGAGGGATATACTATGTTATTTCTAATATCATTAATTTTTTGATTGAAAAATACAGCGACAGCCTCACAGGTTTTACTGGAAGAACTTTGGAGGCATTTCTTTGAGTTACCTGGGATTAGTAGGCGATCAAAAACAAAACAAAACTGGACATGATGGCCCCAAAAACAGCTTTTCAGCCCAATAGACAAATTTTCTTTGCAGTTGTGCCGACACGATGTCACTTGGTTCATGTCGAGTTTACGGGTCCAGCAGCAGACTCCATCCTCTGGGGGGTTGGCAGGTTTTTAAGAGCCTCACCAGAAGGACAGGTTCAATTCTGGGCACTGAGGCTGAGTCAGATCACCTCATTTGGTTTCTTCTCAGAGTTGCAGGTGAATAAGGAGATACAGTCAGCATGAGCGCCCCCTCTCATCTCAGAGTGGTATCACTTACCTCACAGAGACAGGAAGGTAATCTCCAGGCACGCATGTGTGACAATATAATTAACTGTCTGATATTTTACACATATTCTTCATAATTTTTTTCATTATATATATTTTTATTTATTGTTGCATTTATCTGAAAGTTTTTGTTATGATGTAACTGTGTTCTTCATTATTTAAAAAATATTCATGATTGTTTATATTGTATTCTTTTTAGTTTATTATTTCTTTACTTGTGTATACATTCTCCTTAATAATTAATATCTATTTTATGTTTTTTGCTATTTTATTTATTACTCTTTATAATTTTGCTATGATACCACTGCATTTTATTATAATTTCCTTTGTGTTCATTTCACTTATTCTGTCTGTCGCTTGGTGACACAGTACCAGTGCTGGTGCCTTGCAGACTGGAGTATGACGGTTCAAGCCTAGTGCTCTTTGTGTGGAGCTCACGTGTTCTCTGCTTGGTTTTCTTTTTTTTATTATTTTTATTAATTTTATTTCACTCCATACAAAGCAATCAAGTTTTTACAAAAAGAAAAATAGAGTTAAGAACAGATCGATCCCCACCCTGAGAGAGAGAGCAAGCCAAAGGTAAAATTTAAGGCTTTAAACATACCTAAATTAATAAATTCTCTGTGCTTTATGAACTTATTTTAAAATATTACTGATTAGATCCTGCCATGTTTTGAAAAAGTCTGTACAGATCCTCTAACTGAGTATTTGATTTTTTCCAATTTCAAATAATATAACACATCAGTTTCCCACTGACTTAAAAGAGGAGAGTTTGGGTTCTTCCAGTTTATCAGAATAAGTCTGCGTGCCAACAGTGTAGTGAATGCAATCACAATTTGTTTGTCTTTCTCCACTTTAAGCCCTCTGGAAGAACCCCAAACACAGCTGTTAATGGGTTAGGAGGGATTGTGAGTCCAAGGCTGTCTGAAGGTAATTAAAAATTTTTGTCCAGAATAATGTTAATTTGGTGCAGGCCCAGAACATGTGACCTAGTGAGGCTGGTTGGTTTGCAGCGTTCACAGGTTGGATCATGCCCTGGAAACATTTTGGAGAGTTTTAGTCGAGACAGATGTGCTCGATATATAATTTTGAGTTGTATAATTGTATGCTTTGCGCATATGGAGCTCGAGTGAATTCTCTGCATTGCTACTTTCCACTCCTTTTCTGATATATTAATTGAGAGATCTTTTCCCAGTGTCCTCTTGGATCTTTGAAAGGAGGGATTGTAAAATGATTTTATATATTGTAGAGATGGAGTCTAAGTCCTTGAGATTGAGCAATATTTTTCCAGCATGGATGAGGGTGCAAGATGAGGAAAATCTGGAAGGTTCTGTTTAACAAAGTTCCTGATTTGAAGATAGTGAAAGAAATGTGTAGCTGGAATGTTAAATTTGGAATGTAATTGTTCATAGGATGCAAAGACGTTGTCTATATAAAGATCTCTAAGCAAGTTAATTCCAAATTTCTTCCAGATATTAAAACTGCATATGTTTGTGAAGGTTGAAAGAGGTGGTTCTCTTGCAGAGGTGCCACAGATAGAAGCTTCTCCGTCTTAAAATGCTTTCTACATTGGTTCCAGATTCTAAGTGAGTGGAGCACAATTGGGTTATTAGTGTATTGCCGATAACGTGTGTTTATTGGAGCACAGAGCAAGGAATACAAAGAAGTACTGCAGGATTTTACTTCTATTGCGGTCCAAGCCTGTGTATGTTCTTCTATTTGTGTCCAGGTTCTTATCGCCTGTATATTTGCTGCCCAGTAATAAAACTGGAAGTTAGGTAGAGCCATGCCACCTTCTGCCTTTTGTCTTTGTAGGGTCGCTCTTTTGATGCGTGGATGTTTTGAATTCCAAATAAATGAGGTTATTGTTGAATCTAATTGCTTAAAGAATGATTTATTAATGTATATTGGGATGTTTTGAAATAAAAAGGAGCTTAGGAAGAATATTCATCTTAACAGTGTTAATTCTTCCAGCTAGTGTGAGATGAAGGGTTGACCATCTATGCAAGTCTTGTTTAATTTTTTCCATGCAGACGCGAAATTTTGTTGATAAAGAGCTTTATGTTTACTTGTGATGTTTACCCGAGGTATTTAAACTGTTCTGCAATGATAAAAGGTAGGGTGTCTAATCTAATATTATATGCTTGAGAATTCACTGGAAAGAGTACACTTTTATTCAGATTAATTCTGAGACCAGAGATCTTTTGAAATTCTGTGAGTGCTGCTAAGACTGCAGGCACAGAATTTTCTGGGTCCATATATACAGTACCATGTCATCTGCATATAATGAGATTTTCTGTTCCAGTCCTTCTCTGCTAATCCCCTTTATCTGATCAGTATTTCGACAATGTATTGCCAGTGGTTCAATGGCAATGCAAACAGCAGTGGTGACAAGGGCATCCTTGTCTAGTGCCACGTTCTAGTTTAAAGTAGTCTGAGCAAATGTTATTGATGCAAACTGAAGCTTCTGGGTTAGTATACAGTAATTTAATCCATGCACAAATGTTGGGCCAAACCCAAACTTCTCCAATGTAGTAAAAGGTATTTCCATTCAATCATGTCGAATGCTTTTTCTGCATCCAATGATAATAATATTTCTGGGGTGTTTGATTTAGTTGGTGAGTATATTACATTAAACAGGCGTCGAAGATTTGAAGATAAGTGTCGGCCCCTAATAAATCCAGTTTGGTCTTGTGATATTACGAGGGAGCACTTTCTCCATCCTTCTAGCTATGATTTTAGAGAGTATTTTAACGTCGTTATTCAGAAGTGAAATTGGTCTGTATGATGCACATTGTAATAAGTCCTTATTTTGTTTTGGAAAGACAGTGATTAGTGCTTGGCGAAAGGTTTGTGGAAGAGATTGGTTATCTCTGGCTTCTGTAAATGTTGCTAATAGGAGGGAGCTAGCTGAGCGGAGAATTTCTTGTAAAACTCTGCAGGGTAGCCATCAGGGCCTGCTGCTTTTCCACCTTGGAGTGACTTTATAGCATCTAGTAATTCTGATAATGCAGAGGTTTATCAAGTTCCTCCACACTAAAAGCGTCTATTTGTGGTATCTGTAATGTATCCAGAAATGCATTCGATTGTGTATTGTCTTCTTTAAACTCAGTAGTATATAGGGATTTATAGTAGTCTGTGAAAGTGTGCATTATATTTTTGTGTTCGATGATTTTATCTCCGTTCGTGTTAGTGATTACGAGATTGCGTTGCACTTCTTGCTTGTGAATTTGTTGAGCTAAAAGCTTATTAGCTTTCTCTCCATGTTCATAATAATGATGTCTGGATTTGTAAATTAGTTGTTCAGTTTCTTTAGTTGTCAAGAGGTTTAATTCTGAATGTAGAGCCTGCCTCCTCCTATGTAGAGTCTCGCTTGGTAGTCTGGCATGTTCTTCATCTATTTTAGTAATTTCGCTTTTTATCTCTGCTACTTTCTTGGCTTCGGATTTATTTCTGTGGGAAAGATATGAGATAATCTGTCCTCTTAAGAAGGCCTTAAGAGTTTCCCAGAGTATTCCTGCAGAGATCTCAGGGATGTATTTGTCTCTAGAAAGAATTTGATTTGTTTGGGTATAAATTCAGTACAATTCTCGTCAGCTAATAGAAGCGGGTTGAGGCCATCTTGGGGTGAGTGTATGGGGCTTAGTAATTTTAGCTCCAAGATCATAGGTGCATGGTCAGAAATAACAATAGCATCGTATTTACAAGATTTAATCTTAGGCAAGAAGTTATTGTCTATAAAGAAGTAATCAATCCTTGAGTAGCAATGATGTACTGGTGAGTAGAAAGAATATGTTCTTGAATTTGGGTTTAAAAACCTCCAGGGATCTGATAAGTTGTGATCAGTTATAAACTTTGTAATTATCTTTGCGGTGTTAGATGCCGTTCCCCCTGTGGAGGAAGTCCTATCTAAAAGTGGATTTAGAACACAATTAAAGTCCCCAGCCATTATAACTTTATGAGTGTTCAGATTGGGAATGGATGCAAATAAATTTTGTATAAATTCCTTATCATCAACATTAGGTGCATAAACATTTATCAAAATCATTTTACAGTTAGATAAGTCTCCCATGACCATTACATATCTCCCTTCAGGATCCAATACTACATCTGATGCTACAAATGGTACTGTTCTATGTATGAGAATTCCCACACCTCTAGTTTTCTTTGTAAAACTAGAATGGAACATTTGGCCAGTCCAGTCTTTTTGCAGCCGGAACTGATCCTTGCTTAGTAAGTGGGTTTCCTGTAAAAATACTATTTTAGCATTTAGACCTGTTAGGTGAGAAGTACTTTCTTTCTCTTTAATTCGTGATTCAGGCCTTTAACATTCCAGCTTACGAAGTTAACTGTCCCATCATGGAGACACTGATTCTGAGTTTTTGATGTCATTTTATAGTCTTAACTGGAAGTGAGACAGTTTAGGTCTTAATTTCCTATTTCCCCTAGAGTTGTTGCCATGCAGCTTATTATTACGTTGATAGTTATAATTATAAAGATTAATAGGATAGATTAGGTATAGATCAAGCCTGCTCTCTTTCTCTCCCCTTAACCCCCACCCTCCCTTTTGCCTCCCCAAGTGAGGCTAAAACCCACTTCACAGTCCCAGTCCTCTGACATACCCAGAGACAGAGCACGTCCAAAGCAAAACAAGCCCCATGCAGCGGCTTTTAGGGTTAAAAGATAGAGATATCTGTTACCAATATAGTCTTTAAAAGAGAAAAAAAAAAAAAATTTTGCACTTAAAATATATATATAGTCTTCAGCAATTTTAGTGCATTAAGATGATACACCCAGATAATAAACCCGGTGATGGTGTTAAAGATGTGTCCAAAATAAGCATAACAAGTCTTAATGCAGTAATAGCAATAACAATAAACCAAGGGTATGATATTGAACAGTCTTGTTTAGGGTAGAGATGAAATAATTAGAAAAGAAAAAAAAAAAAAAAAAAGTAATTAAGCACAATAAAACATAAACAGATAGCCCTAGTAATACTAAGTAATAATGAGAAAATGAGAATATATGCTGATAAAACCCTTATTTTAAAACGAATAGATCAGACAGTAGATTATTAACCGCCATGACTCACTATTATGTATCAGAATAGTCCGGGATCAGCTTTCTTAATTCCTTTTCTGCTTCTTCCTTGCTAGCGAAGACATAGAAATGACCTGCCATTCCACTTTCAGTTTTGCTGGATACAAGAGGCTGTATTTGACACTGGCTTGCCGTAACTGCTGTTTAATGTTGTAGAAGGCTGCGCGTTTAGTAGCTGTTGCTGGAGAGAAGTCAGGGAAGATACGAATGTGGTTATTTTCATATATAATATCTTCCTTGTTTCTGAGGAGTGCCATCACCTCTAGCTTAAATGATAATCGTTCAAAACGAACTATAAAAGATCTTGGTCTGGGTCTAACGGTGTTTGATCCGCGTACGCGGTAAGCTGCTGCTATCTCAGATTCTGCTTTAAAGTCGTCCCCGATTATTTTAGAAAAAAGTTCAGCAGCGAATTTCACCGGGTTTGAACTTTCTCGATTCTCAGGCAGACCTTCAATTCTGACATTATACCTTCTACTTCCATCTTCCAAAGCAGCCAGTCTTTCTCCGAGTTTTTTGCATTCGGAGCTGACATTTTCTGCTTTTTCTTCAGCACTGGTGGCTAAATTTTCGGCTAATTCAATCCTAGTCGTGAATGTCTCCTTAAGATCCTCCAATTAATCAGTAAGCGTTTCAATTTTACCCAGCACCTGTTGGATTTCCACTTGCATTTCATTTGCCTGTTGCAGCATCAGCCGTTGCGTTTCGTTTGCTTGCTGCCATTCCTGTTTCAATTCCAGCAACTCTTGTTTCAGCCTCTCATGTGCCTTTGCCCTTGCTTTCTCATTTGCCTTCTCGGTTTTCTTTATATCTTGTACGATCTCAGCGAGCATCACCTCCAGTTTAGACATTTTAATTGTGCCTTCTTGTACCGCGGGTGAAGCGTCAGACTTTACTGTAGCCAGTGCTCCCACTATTCCCGGCTCGCGTGGAGTAATTGAGATCGCGGACTGTTTCAGGTGTTCTCCGATCAGCGAGCTATCGAGATCTGCACTCCCGATCTTACATTCGCTCCCCTTTTCACTCTCAGCCGGCGACAATGTAGCGGACCTTGGTCCCGAAGAGTCTGTACTTTCGCCCAGCTGTTCCAGCTCTCTCTCTGAAAGGCCGTATCTTGAGCTAGGGCTTGCTGATCTTGGCTTGGGTGCAGCTTTAGTTTTCTTTTCTTTCCAACCCCCTTTCTTGCTGGCCATATTTATATATGCTTACATATATAATGTAGCAGTGTCCTTGGGTTGAATAAATGCAGGATATCTCAGGATAATAAGCAAATAATATGAAAAATAACACCGCTGCTAGCGGAGCTCCACTTCAGACGTCCATCTCTCGCATCGGACGAGACCAACTCCTGCTTGGTTTTCTTCTACAGTCAAAGAACATGCAGGTTATGGGACTTGGTGTTTTTGAAGTAGACCTGTGTGTGTTTGTGTGTGTGTGTTCACTCGGTGATGGACTGGCACCATGTCCAGGTGTTGATCCTACTTTGTACCCAATGACTGATATGACAAACCTTGTCCACTACGGGAGATGGATGTCTGAGCCAGAATCCATTAGAAGCGGTGTTATTTTTTCAATATATTTTTTTTTAATAATTCCTAGGTATACCGTATTTACTCAACCCGGGGGGCGTTCAGTTATAGTATATACAAGCATATATAAACATGAGTGGCAGGAAAAAGACTCTAAAAAAAATGGAAAAGACAGCTAAAGCTTCATCCAAATCTAAACAGACATCAAATTCAGCTCAAGGTACATCCTGTCAGACACTGATCTGGAATGGATAGGCGAAAACGCAAATTTCCCAGGACTTGACACTGCTGCATCATCCCCAGCCGAGAGCGAAAGTGGGAGTGAATGTGCAAGTGAATCGGGCCAGGAGAACTCATAGATTTTGGAAGGCTCAGTAAAACTGAAAATGGCATTACTTTTTGCATTCTCATCTATCCCTCGTGAGCCAATAACATCGGCTACAACTGGACTTGCTACTTCACCCGCAGAATTCAGGGAAGACCAAAACGATCTGTCCGAGTTGATGGCAATGATCAACAAAATGGCCACCGCTCAAGACATAAAGTACCTCAAGGATAATATAAAGAAGGATATAAGAAAAGAAATAAAGGACATACAGAAGACTAACAAGAAGCTGCTGTAGGATATTAAAGGCCAGGAAACTCGTTTAAATAACCACTTTGAGGCAGCCTTTAAGGGTATGCTAGAAAAAACGAAGGAAAAAATACAGGAAAATGCGTCTGAATTTGAGAATAAACATAAAGCAGACCCCGTGACCCTGTGTTAGTATATAATGGGATGGACAATGACTGACTGACTGACTTAGAGCATTTGGTGCTCAGTTGGAAGATGTTAAGCAAACGTTCACGACTCGAAATAGCGGAATAACTAGCATCTGACCTGACAAAAAAGCAGCAGCTGCAAATTCCAAATGCAGGGTGCTTGGAGACAAACTCACTGCACTGGAAGATGGATGCAGAAGTAATAATATCAGACTCGAAGGTCTCCCTGAGAATCGTGAAAGTACAATCCCAGTGAAATTTGTAGCTGAACTATTCTCTAAAATAAAATGATTTGCTGTTCTGGAGTTACCCCGCTTGATTGTACTGCAGATAAACTCCCCATAACTGTTCACTTTCTAATTTCATTTAATGTTAAACTTGCACTTTCCAACATTAAGCTTTCCCGTCTCACGTCTTTCCGTAATATTAAGTATATTAACTTAGACTCTGTTTCCTCTAGTCTAGTATTTAAATAAGCGGTTATAACGCAAGAAAGAAGGGTAAGGAGCAATGTGAAGGTAGACTGTCAGCTGTTTCAGGGGTTTACTCCAGCTTACACCCTCCTCCTCAGCTTTATTCACATTCTCTCTTCTCTTCTCAGGTTCATTCAGCCGTGATAATACGTCTGCGTTTACGTGCTCAGAGTCTGGTTGATGCTTTACCGTAAAACTGTAAGGTTGTAAGCCCAGAAACCGTCTCATGAGATGAGAGTTTGTATCTTTGTGATGGTATAACCATTGAAGTGGAGCATGATCAGTTACCAAAGTGAAATGTTGACCCCATAAGTAATAACAAAGCGCTTCTACAGTCCATCTAATCACCAAGCATTCCTTTTCAATTGTCGAATAATTGCATTCCCTGGGAAGTAATTTCCTACTCATATATGTGGTAGGGTGCTCTTCTCCATCAAAAATCTGTGACAGGACTGCGCCTACACCAAACTCACTTGCGTCTGTTGGTAAGACAAAATCCTTTGAGAAATTGGGATTCCGCAGAACTGGATAAGTAGACAAAGCAGTTTTCAAATCACAGAAAGAACATTCACAAATTTCTGTCCATAAAATAGGGCGGTTTCTCCTGCCTCTAGTAAGTTCTGAAAGAGGAGCAGCCCTATGTGCAAAGTTAGGGATGAACCTTCTGTAGTAACCAGCAAGCCCTAGAAAGACGCGTATCTGTTTCAGTGTTTTTGGTCACGGGTAAGCAAGCATCTCTTCCACTTTCCTGAACTGTGGCCGAAGTAAACCCCTGCCCTTAGAATACCCTACTGTAAGTAATGAGTCTCAGACATACCCAGTTTACATTTCTTAGGGTTAGCAGTCAAGCCAGCCTGTCTCAAGCTTTCAAGAACAGTTTGAAGACGCTCTAAATGCGTTTGCCAATCATTGCTGAAAATCACAACATCATCAAGGTACGCCCCGGAATATTCAGAATGAGGACGCAGGATCTGATCCATCATATGCTGTAAAGTTAGAGGTGCCCCATGAAGACCAAACGGGAGTCTCGTAAATTCATAAAGTCCGTCAGGAGTCGAGAATGCTGTTTTCTCACAACTGCCAGCCTCTAGAGGCACCTGCCAATAACCCTTTGTGAGATCTAGTGTGGAGATATAGGTCACCTGACCCAGTTTTTCCAACAGCTCATCAACATGGGGCATCTTATAAGCATCAAATTTAGAGACCTTATTCAAGCGCCTGAAATCGATACAGAAGCGAACCGAACCGTCTTGCTTTAGGACTAATATGACCGGACTGCACCAGTCACTTTTACTTTCACATATTACACCTAATGCCAGCATCTTCTTGACTCCTTTGCGCACAATATTTCGTCGTGCTTCCGGAATCCAATACGGCCGCATCTGTACGCGAACATTGGGTTCAGTAGTGATTTTATGTTCTGCAAGGGTTAGTCTTGCCTGGCAAGTCTGAAAAGACATCAGTGTTCCGTTTGATCAAAGATAACAGTTCTGTCTTCTGTGAGTCAGTCAAATCGTTACCAATGGCAATATCGGTCTGAGAAACAGCAGCTAAGCAAGTGTAAACCTCTTGTCGGTCGTGCCATTCCTTCAAGAGGTTAATGTGTATAATCTGGAATGGTTTGTGCCGGCCTGATATTCTAACCTTGTAATTTACCGGACCCATACGCTCCTCAATAATGGCAGGGCCCTGCCATTTAGCTAGGAATTTGTGCGGGTCAGACGGAACCAGTACCAAAACACAATCACCAGGTTTGAATTCATGGAGCTTACTGCGCCTGTCGTAAAGACGTTTCTGAGTTTCCTGCTCATGTTGTTGATGCTACACAGAAATATAAGAAAACTTAGAAATTCTATCTAGCAACGAAACTACCCAAACTGCAAAGCTCGGCCCAAGAGCTGTTGACTCATTTCCTATCCATTCCTCACATACAACATCCAGGATGCCTCTCGGGCGCCTGCCAAATAACAGCTCGAACGGACTCAAGCCAGTGGACACCTATGGCAATTCCCGCACTGCGAACATAACAAAAGGCAGGATGGAGTCCCAGGTTGTAGGATCATTATGAGCGACTCGCCTGATCATTTGTTTTAAAGTCTTGTTAAACCTTTCAGTCAAACCATTAGTCTGTGGATGGTAAACAGTGGTGCTCAATTTTTTTAATAGCAAAGCTGGCACACAATTGTTTCATCACGCGAGAAGTAAAAGGTGTGCCTTGATCAGTTAAAATTTCTCTAGGGATGCCAACACGAGTAAAAATCCCGCACAGAGCTTTGGCTTCAGCGGAGGAGTTGACCTTTTTTAAAGCAGCCACCTCTGGAAATCGTGTTGCATAGTCAACCAAAACCAGCAAATATTGGTACTCATTTTTAGTCTTAGGTAAAGGGCCTACAATATCTAATCCCACCCGATGAAAGGGGATTTCCAAAATAGGCATAGGACAAAGGGGAGCCCGAGGAGGTGTATAAGCAGAGACGATCTGACAGTCAGGACATGAAGTACAGAACCGTTCAACATCTTTTCCTATATTCATCCAATAAAATCGTTTTGATAGCCGCTCTCTGGTCTTATCAGCCCCCAGGTGCCCTCCCAAGATGTGAGAGTGGGCCCGCTGCAAAAGAATTTCCCTATGCACTTCAGGTACAACTAGTTGTTCAATAAATTCCCCCATTAAATGGTTTGAAATCACTCTGAAAAGGCAACCGTCTTTTTCTAGAAAGTGTGGGGTTTTCAAGCCCCCCAGTATCATGCTCTTGGTAATAATTGTCATTGGCAGAGCGAGCCTGTATAAATGCATATTCTAATGAGCTATCAGTATGCTGCAAACGCACAAAATCTGACTGTTCACTAATGCTCGGTTTGTGATCGGAGGCATTTGCAATCTGAGAAGATGTAGATGGGCCTGCCTGACACTCTGGGAAATTGGGTTTTGTCTCCCTCAGTCTCGCTGGAGAGATCGGGTTCAATATCTAATTGGGGCTCTAGATTATACCTGACCGCCACTAGTTCTCCTTCTTCTTCCCCCCCACTAAGCTCAACAGGCGACTCAATGACCGGTGCTCGACATTTATTAATTAGCTTAGGAAAAAGGGCATTCCTCCTTCCTATGAGTAATGGGCAGGGGCAGGAGTCCGAAATGGCAGACCAAACTTTAAAGTGGTGACCCTTATAAGTCAAAGGAAGAAGCAATGTCTGATAGTCTTTAACATCACCATGTACACAACGTATCTACAGTCAAAGTGTCACTAAGGCATCTGTCATCAAGACAGTCCCATCTGACAACACAAAGGTCACTGCCCAAGTCAAATAATGCTGAGATCTCTCAGTTCCCCAACTTCACCGAGATTAACAAGCCATCTTTTTTATCTGGAGAATAGGGTATATTTGAGCAACAAACCTCGGCCAATCCAATTTTCATTGATTGAGCTGGAGACAAGCGACATTCTCTCGCCAAGTGACCGGGTTGATCACAACAGAAACATCATCGGTCAGCTCCACTGCTGAAATATCCCCTGCGTTGTCCACAGCCTCCACGGCCTGCTCCTGTCTCCCCAGATATGGGCACCTCCTGAACAACCAGATTCCCAGGAGGCCTTCCTGACCCCATTCGATTGTCAGGTCCTGCAGCTTGTCTTTGCTCTAGCTGTCGATCAAAGTGATGAGAATATCCTGGACGCTCGTTCGTAGGTTGTGAAACAGCACCAAATCCACTGCTCTTTCTCCAAGCAGTCTGAGAACCTTCCAATCATCTGGACATAACACTCCTGGTACCACTTGCCACGCTTGGGTCACAGATTTGCACAGAGACACAGGAGGTTGTAGAAAAAAAAGGAACTTTATTCAAAGCACTGCAAACAAACATTTGTCTCTTTTCAAAAGTTTAAACATGCTCCATGACAAGTCAGAGATGACAGTTCCGCCATTAGCAGAGAATGTCAGAGAGAGAGAAGCAAAACAATCAACTCCAAAACTGACAGACGCTGTACAAGGCTTTTAAATAAGCGGTTATAGTGCAAGAAAGAAGGGTAAGGAGCAATGTGAAGGTAGACTGTCAGCTGTTTCAGGGGTTTACCCAGGGGCATCTGTGTCCTCTGAGGGTGCGATCAGCCCTCCAGCTTACAATACTAACAACCCAATTGTTCTTCACTCAGTCAGAAAATGGAACCAATGTAGGAAGCATTTTAAAATAGAGAAGCTTTTATCTGTGGCACTTCTGCACGATGACCACCTTTTTCCACCCTCTCAAATGTACGCAGTTTTTAATGTCTGGAACTTATTCAGGATTAATTCACTTAGAGATCTGTACATAGACAATGTCTTTGCATCCTATGAACAATTACACTCCAACTTTAACCTTGCAGCAACACATTTCTTTCACTACCTTCAAATTAGAAACTTTGTTAAACAGAACCTGCCCAATTAACAGTGTCATCTCCCGGCAGAGGAGTAGCTTCAGTGACAGACTTTTGTCACTGTCTTGCTCCTCTACACTATGCGACTCTTCAATTCCACTCGGGGGAGTAAATGCTAACATTATTCAAAGTTATTGTCTATTTTTACATGCATTTTTATTACTCTTTAATTTAATATTGTTTTTTGGTTTTTTTGTATCAGTATGATGCTGCTGGATTATATGAATTTCCCCTTGGGATTAATAAAGTATCAATCGATCTATCTATCTATCTATCTATCTATCTATCTATCTATCTATCTATCTATCTATCTATCTATCTATCTATCTATCTATCTATCTATCTATCTATCTATCTATCTACCTCACCCCCCACTTACTTCTAATCCAGAAAAAATATTAATCAGTCTTGTGGGGCACAGACAGCATTTCTTTAATATATCAAAACATTTTACAGTCCCTCCCTTTCAAAGATCCCAGAGTACAGTAGGAAAAGGATCTCTCACTCAACATCTCAGAAAAGGAGTAGAAGGCAGCAATGTACAGAATTCACTCAAGCTCCATATGCGCAAAGCATACAATTATTCAACTTAAAATTATATATCAACTGCATCTGTCTTTTTAAAATTGTCTAAAAAGATCCAACCTGCGAAAGTTGCAATCAAGTTCCAGCCTCACTGGGTCACATGTTTTGGGCCTGCTCCAAATTAACATCATTCTGGACCAAAATCTTTAAATGCCTCTCAGACAGCCTTGGTGTCACAATCCCTCCTAACCCACTAACAGCTGTGCTTGGTGGGCTCACAGAGGGGCTTCAAGTGGAGAAGAACAAACAAACTGTAATCACCTTTACTACACTATTGGCACGTAGACTTATCTCGCTCAAATGGAAGAATCCTAATTCTCCTCTTTTCAGTCAGTGGGTAACTGATGTTTTATATTATTAGAAACTGGAACAAATCTAATTCTCACTTAGAGGATCTGTGCAGAACCTTTTTAAACCTGGCAGGATCTAATCAATAACATTTGATTTAGCATTTTATTTGAGGAAGCAGATTCTCTTCCCCTTTTTATTCTATTTATTTACTTATCTTTTCTACTTTTAAAGTTTCACTCTGTTGGCGTAGCTCTCTTTCTCATTGATGGCGGTCGACTTGACTTGAATGTAGTTTTGTAAAATTTGACTTGCTTGTATGGAATGTTGTTTGATTTTCATAAATTCAATAAAATGATTAAAAAAAAATAAACACCTCGGCTGCCTTGCTCTGGATAAGCAGGTTGAAAGAACAGACAGACATACTGACAGATGGATAGACAGATCTCTGATCGCACAATCATATGATTTGTGTTGTGTATATCAGACTTATTACACATATATTTATGTTAACACACTTATAGATGTTTCTTTTTTTTTTTTTTAGGTCAGTGTTTGTATTTGAATGTGTTGGGTGGTCTTCTTATATTCATACTTTTTGAACAGAAATCTATTTAATTTCATGTGAAGTAGACAGGCCTGCTAATTTGTTTGCACTGTTTGAGAATTGTTTCTCATTACATGCGTATTTGCACTTCATTTTACTTCATCTTTGTAATAACATGGAGTTGATAGTCTGGAAATGTAATTATAAATGTAACAAATTTTAAAAAAACTATTTATGATTCCTGTAAATTTCAGAAATAGCATTAAATTTGGTGTAAAACACATTATGACTTGTTTGGGACTTGACATTTAAGACTTGACTCGTAACTTGCCCTTCTTGATTTGAGACTTGCTTGTTACTTGACAATCAGTGACTTGTCCCAAAATCCATAAAGAGTCATTCAGACATCCTGCTGGATCCACACCTTCCGTGAATTCCAGCTGGCACAGAGCTAAAGGGTGAGGAAATCACATTGGAGAGTCTAATAAAGTGTCCCCTGAGGATCTACTTGCACATATGTCTTTGAGGACTTCGCACTGATGTTACTCAGATCTGCACTCCATCAGTGGCCATGTCCCTTTGTATTTGCACTAACACTCACTCCTGCACTCCCACAGGCCTCTCACCCGCTGGACACACAGGGTCTCTGTTACAATAACACTTTGTCTATGATGTGGTTGTGAGATGTTTAATATCTAAATATGTGTGGAGTCTTAATGTTGGATATTATATCTAAGCTGCAGCTTTTTAAGTGAATAAAATACGTAAATAAGAATGTGGAGCTCATAAGGAAAGGCTGACATGGTGTGTGATGAGCGCTCATTGCTGCCCTGAAACTCAGCTCAGAATAACCAGGTGTGTAAATGAATGTTTATTTCAATGTTCATTTGAGTTAAACATCAGAAACTTCACTCACCTGAATGAACAAATGATTGACTGGTCAGCAGAGACACATAGCTTTATGGAAGGTCTGTGAGATTGGACTGTTCAGTCCTTGTTATTTCATGGCTCCATTTTGCAGTTTGGTTTAATGTGTTTTTGTTTTTGACATTAAGATTTCCAAACCAGGTTAGGAGTTTATAAATACAAACAAACTCAATGCAAGATTTATAAAAGAGTGTCATCATGGAAGGACTCCTAATACAAAGACTCGGCTTCCTTTAACAGTTGAGCGGCTGCTGTCCCTTTTTACCGATGGCTTCTGTACTTCCCTTAAAAGTCAGCTGTGAGTCTTTGATTGTCCTCAGATATTTATAACTGTCCATGATCTCCACTGCCTGCTCTTTGGTGATTGTTTCTTGTTGTTGACTGTTGCTGCTGCTATGTTTGATTATTAGTTTGGTGTAGTAAAGACTCATCAGACCAAGTCATCTCTCACTGGACCAGGACTGGTTTGATTCGCACTCAGTAGGCTAACAATCACTGAGTCATCAGCACATACAGTGGAACCTCGGTTCACGAACGTCTCGGTACACATACAAATCAGTTTACGACCAAAAAGTTCGCCAAACTTTTGCCTCTGTTCACGACCACACACTCGGTATACGAACAAGCCAGTTTCCCTTTCGGTTTGTATATGTTCAGTCTCTCCCTGTGCATTTCCTGTGCATCAAGCGAACAAGCAAGAGAAAGAGAGCGCGACACACACACACACACACACACAGGAGCGCACAAGAGAGAGGCGCACACAAACAGGAGAGCACGAGAAAGACACACACTCATACACAGGTGCTCCAGGCTAGTGAAAGAGACACACACACAAGAGAGACAGACGCACACACGAAAGAGAGAGAGAGCGAGCGAGTGAGTGAGAGAGCGAGATGCATAAGGTAGAGAAGGCTTGTTTTTGTTTTCAGTTCTGTTTACAGTGATCGGTTCGTAGTGTGCATTATTGCAACGTTACTTTTCTTGGTGGTTTATTAAATTACGGATTTTTTAAATGTTCATTTTTTTCCCTGTGCTTAAAACTCATTAAAAATAAGTGTTTTTAGTGAGCGGTTCCTAGCACTACATCGTGAACTATTGCAGTGTTGGTTTTCTCAGTGTTGTTCAATGTTTTTACATTTAGTATACTATTACACGGTGCATTCTATGGCATAATTAACTATATTTGTGCTTAAAAATTAAAAAAATATATATTTACATACAGTTCGTACGGTCTGGAACGGATTAATTGTATTTACATACAATCCTATAGGGGAAATTGCTTCGGTTCACAACCAAATCGGTGTACGACCAGAGTTTTGGAACGAATTATGGTTGTGAACTGAGGTTCCACTGTATTAAGATGAACCTGTCCTCAAATTTACTGAGACTACCGTTACTGTAGGAGTACAAAAGAGGTGAAAGAACTGACATGAGGGGACCTGTGGATGAAGACAGCATGACAGACAGACAGCCATTGGCTTTTACTCTTCAAGTCCTGTCTCTTAAAATTTCAATCAGCCATCCTACCAAACTAAAGTTGAAATTAAATTCTTTAGTAAGTTTCTATTCAAGAAGGTGAGGCTGAAAGGTGTTAAAAGGCTGAAGAGAAGTCAACAAACAGGAGCCTCACATGAGTCTTGGTGATCTACAAGGGATCATACAAGAGATGAAGCAAAGTGACATTAAAACATTAGACATTCGACAAACGAGAGGAGACCATTCAGTCCATCAGGCCAGTTTGTTTAGCTAATAACTGAGCTATTCCGATATCTCATGTAGATTCTTCTGAAAGGTCATCAAGGTTTCTGCTTCAACTCCATGTCTTGGCAGTTTGTTCCAGAGTCACTCAACTCTTTTGGCTTTCTTGCTTCAATTTTAAATGCACTTTCTGTTAATTCCCACTAATGTCCTCGAGTAAGTGATTACACTTAACTTGAAAGAATTCTGCTAGATATCGTTTATCAATTCCTTTGAGGATTTTAAATACCTGGATGAGGTCCCCACACAGTCTCCTCAGCTCAGACTAAGCAGGTTTAAGTCTCTGAGTCTGTCACAGTAGGACATTTCCTTAACACAATAACAACATTTATTTATATAGCATATTTTCATACAAATAATTGAGCTCAAGGTGCTTTACATAATGAATAAAGAGAAAAAAGACAAAATTTAAATTAGGGAACACTAATTAACATTAATTCAAGTAAGGTCCAATGGCCAGGGAGGACAGAAAAAAAACAAAAAAACTCCACACTGCTGGAGAAAAAATAAAATCTGCAGGGGGTCTGAGGCCACCAACCCACTCAGCCCACTCTAGGCATTCTACCTAACATCAATGACCTCAGTCAATCCTTGTGCTATTCAGTGTTCACATGGGAGAACTTGATGATGATGGTCCCATAATGCACTTGGTTGCTCTGCTCTTCATATCTTCAAGTGCTGTTATGTCTTTCTTGTACTGAGGAGACCAGAACTGCACTCAGTACTCCAGATGTGCTCTCACTCGTGTATTATAAAGTAAGAGTATAATGTCACTTGATTTAAATTCAACATTTTTTATGATATAACCTCACTTTTTATATTAACTTTTTAATTGCTTCTGTACATTACTTAGTAAATAAAAATGTTGTGTCAACATAAATCCATAAATGCTTTTCAGAGGTCTCTTCCTGTAGCTCAGTGTCTCCCATTTTGTATTTATATTTGACTGAACTGAATCACTCAGGTGAATAGAAGATGCATCGGGTCGACAGCAAGTAAAGTGAAAAAATATCACCAAAATAATACAAACCAATAAAAACGGAGACTCCATAACAGTTCAGTGACGCATATATTCCTTTATTCCTGTTCAGAAAATGAACTCATGATCAAAAATTAAAAAAAAAAAAAACTTCAACAAAGACAGAGACAAACTGACCTGCTGCTGGTCACCACTAGAGCTGCCAGTCCTGAGTGGTAAATGACAGACAAGAATTCCAGCTTGTCATCTTCACCCCGTGGTCACCTGTGACAAGTCCATCTGGTCACATGAGTGCAGGATGCCGTCAGTCTCATGTCTGTGACGTTCTTATCCAGTGTTGATGTCCACATGTCAGTCTGAATGACTTGGCACCAGTCAGTCCAGTGTGAAGTCAGGAGACCCTGACAGGTATATAGCGCCTTACTTTATAAGAATGGCAGTGGTCTTGTGTTCACACTGTACTTCAGTGGAAAGTCAGAATACAAGTAGCCATTGAACCTTTGTGTTGTTTGTCCTTCTGTCTGTCTCTCTGTCCGTCCTCATGTCCTCACTTTTCTCTCTTCTTCTCCACAGCCTCGTGTCATGTTGTCTCACCTCCAGATGTTGCTCAGCTCTCTCCTCAGCTCTTTCTTCTCCACACTCACGACTGACTGAACTGAACCTGAGCAATAACAACAACATGGAGGATTCAGGAGTGGATCAGCTGTGTGAGGGGCTGAGGAGTGAAAACTGCAAAGTAGAGAAACTGAAGTAAGTGAACAACAAAGTGTGTGTGTGTGTGTGTTTCATGAATTTTATTTCTTGTCACATTATCGCTCTGACTTTTTAATCAGGACAGACTGCAGTGTCCCTTATGGACAGACAGATGGACGTGAGGTGACACAACTGCAGACTTCCTTTAATAATTCAATTCATAAAGACAGCATTTGACCCTAAGCCCCTCCACCACACTGGTCACTCTACTCATCCTCTCTGTCCAGACTGTTGTTTAATTTCTTGTCCCACAAGCCCACGCTGTCCATTCTTTATTTTAATCTCATACTTGTTCCTGTCCTCCATTGTCACTTTCCCCCTTACACTCCTCTGATGTCCTCACTAAAGTTTGTTAAAAATCACTAAAATAGAATAAGGAGGAGAAACACAGTCAGTGTGAGGAGAAGAGACGACTAAAGTGACAGAAGACAAAGAGGAGTGGACATCTAGAGCTGGACTGCAGTGACAGATAAGGACAAGGAGAATAGAACAGCAAGGATAAGGAGAGAGGAAAGAAGGAGATGAACAGAATGAAGAAAAGGACGAATAAAAGAGGAGGACAAGGCAGAGAATAAGGAGAAGGAGAGAGAGGAGGACAGACAGAGGAACAGGAGGAAAGGTGGACAGCAGCAGTAGAAATGACCAGCCAGCCATACACAGAAAGAGAAGGTCACAGGAAGGAGAGGATTAGGACTGAAGGCAGTGTGGACAGTAAGGTGGGAGACACAGGAAGTGTCCGCCATTATAGCCAAGTGGACTGAACAGGCCGACATCATTCTACAAGACATGACCCCCAGGTCTACACAGGACATCGACATATATCTGTCAGTGGGCTTAGTGACCAACAGGTGGACACACACATCATGTGCAGTAGACGTCAGAGACACTGAGAGGATTCTGGGAAGGTGACCTCAGTGGGCGTGTCAGTGAGATACTCCAGTGTGAGGTGTGGCGCCCTCTTGTGTTTGTAACTCACACTTGTGTCTCTTGTGGGACATTAAAAAAAGAATCCACCACATGATCAGTGTAGGCTGTCACATGACTTTCTCAATAATCCAGTATACAGTAATCCCTCCTCAATCGCGGGGGTTGCGTTCCAGACCCCCACAAACCCCCGCGATAGGTGAAAATCTGCGAAGTAGAAACCATATGTTTGTATGGTTATTTTTATATATTTTAAGCCCTTATAAACTCTCCCACACTGTTTATAAATATTCCCCGCAGAGTTATACAGAATAATCCCTTTGTATTCATTGAAATTATGTATATAAACACACTGTTTATATACAGTAAAACCTAAATATTATTTTAAAGATATTGAGTGTCTCCAATATCACATATGTTACAGCCATTACGATAGACAGGCCACCAGCAATAAATACGTACAATGCAACAAAAATAGTATACAGTAAATGTGTGTACAGTGACAATAAACGTGCGTACATGTACTAAGTACTGTAAGTAGAAAATTAATTATGGTTACTCACCAACAATGACACGATGACTTGTCCGATAACAATGAGTTTAATTTTATTGCACAACAAAGGAGAGCGTTACAGCCCTTGTAAAGGAGCCACTTCAGGCGATTGTGTAGCACTGCCGTTGTTCTTCTTCTGGCAGTCTTCAATCCAAATCCCTAAAGCAGATTCCATCCAGACTACTGCCTTATTACATCCACTTACAACTTGTTTTGCACCCTGGTTAAAAGGACACTGTAGCCGTAGATCTTATATTCCTTTCCTACTTTTTAAATAAAAAGAATAGCCTTCAACAAATCCAAAACGTTTACCTTTTTGGCAATCATTAACATCTTCCGTTTGCGCTTGGGCACGGCCCCTGAAGCAGTAGCAGATCGTTTTGGAGCCATAATGAAGGGCTTGACTATATACAAAGATAAACACAAAAGAGCACAACTCTTTACACAGCGAAACACGTTGATGCTGAATGAGCGAGACGAGACTTCCTGGTTAGCACTGCATTCACCACGCAGGAACTTAACTGCGTGCTCTGATTGGTTAGCTTCTCGGTCATCCGCCAATAGCGTCCCTTATATGAAATCAACTGGGCAAACCAACTGAGGAAGCATGTACAGGAAGTAAAAAGACACATTGTCCGCAGAACCCGCGAAGCGGAAAAAAATCTACGTTATATATTTAGTTATGCTTTCATATAAAATCCGCGATAGAGTGAAGCCGCGAAAGTCGAAGCGCGATATAGTGAGGGATTACTGTATAGCGCCTTTTTGATATTTTTATACACACATGGTCTTCTCTGATGTCATCACAGGTCCAGATTCTCTGCCTCACAAATCCTTCTTTTGTCATTTCAGTCAGTCAGAGTCTTCCTCAATGCTAGCAGACAATCAAATGGTCGATTGGAGATGTGAATAATTTGACGTTACTAAGGACACCTGTCACACTAGTCCTGTGCTCCACTGGTCACTCTGGTCACTGCGTGATTCTCTTTACTACTAAATACAAAGCAGTGTGGTGACACATGTCAGGGTCAATGGTTGTGTGCAGGTTTTTAAATTAAAATGGTGGACTCAGAGGGGCGCAGGTGGATGTGGTAGTGTGGGGGAGCAGAGCAGCCCTGGGGTGTTGGTGGTGAATTGGCGGGGCGCACTTTACACCTGCAGACACGTGTGGTTCAGCCAGTGTCCTCATTAGTGTTCTGGGGTCTGTAATTAGACACCTGCACCCCAGTGAGTTTAAAATGAGCCTGAGCAGGAGAGTCAAGAACAAAACTGAACAGGAAAGAAAAATGAAAAGATGGAGACGGAGGTTAAATGAGAAATAAAGTAAATGCAGAATTATGGCTGAGCTGAAGGAGTGGAGTGGAGGTCAAGAAGTGGCCATGAGAGGAGTGAGCACACGGCACTCAAGGGGAAGGTCAAAACCTGCTGTGTGCCCAAGGAGCAAGAGTGACCAACTGCACTGAGTGGGCTTCTGCTTAAGGCTGAGGGATGGCGTTAGGAGAAAGGAGAACATCTCACGAGGCACCCTGCTAAAGGCCATGGGATTGTGGTGGGAACACAATCTGAGTGTGGGGTCCTCAGCGGTGACCAGCTAAGGTGGCTGGGGCAGAAGCCGATGTGAAGGATGACTGCCCTTGCCGGTGGTCTCATGGCTTGCTGAGGAGAACTTAAATGGTAAGCAGAGGCGATGTCAGTTTTACCTGGCACAGAAACTCTTGTTGTTTTTACATACAATAATGCCAGTGCAGTGAGGGTAGCGCAGATAATACTACTGTCAAAGTAACAGGTGGCACATGATATTAAAAAAAATATTAATGTGACAAATACTAAAGTGACATATAATTAAAGTCAAATAAAATAAAGTGATTTGACTTATGCTGATAGAATAAAATGTTTGAAGTGACCCATAACAAAAAAAACAAAATAAAACTTCTAGAGCAGTGAGCTAATAGTGAGATATCAGATGTGGTGCCAGCTAATACACTCAATACTGCTTAGGAGGAGAGAAGGAGCGTCAGGCCCAGAACTCAACCACCACCCCCTGTTATGAAGAGTTAAAGAGTCTAATGGCTCTGAGGACTAAAGATCTCTGGTATCTGTCCATATTGCAGTTCTGTGATAGCAGCCTACCACTAAACAAACTCCTCTGATTAATTATGGTGGTGTATAGTGGGTGATGTTCATTGTCCATAACAGATAGCAGCTTGCACAGTGTCCTTCTCTCTGCCACTGTCACCAGAGAGTCCATTTCCATGCCAGCCACAGATCCTGCTCACCTGATCAGCTTGTCAATACACTCATCATCTCTCTTCTTCAAGCTACCCCACTTGATCACTAAATATAAAGTGATAGATAATTACAACGGTGAACAGATATAATGGACATCATTAAGGACAATACACATAATCCAAACAGACAATATTGGTCTGCTGATATGGTGACTGGAGGACAGACCTGCACAAGTTGCTTCGTAATGTCGGGGCACCAACAGGGTGTCCCCCTTTAATGAAGTCAAATGAAACAAAACAAAAGTGGACGTGATGGCCCCAACAAAACACACCTTTTAAGCACAATAGACAAATTGACTTTTCAGTTGTATGAACACAATGGCGCTTGCTTCATGTTGAGTTTCTGGGTCCAACAGCAGACTCCATCCTCTTGGGGTCTGGCAGGTTTTCAAGAGTCCCACCCAGAAGGACAGGGGCAGCTCTGGGCACTGGGGCTGAGTCAGTTTCCCTCATTTGGTTTCTTCTCAGAGCTGCAGGTGGATAAGGAGAGACAGTCAGTGTGAGCGCCCCCTCTCATCTCAGAGTGGTATCACTTACCTCACAGAGACAGGAAGGTCATCTCCAGGTGGGCACACATGTGTGACAATACATAGAACTGGCCTGCTCATTTGTTTGCACTGCTTGTATTGTTGTATTCAGCAACACTTTGAGAATTGATTCTCATTACTTGTTTATTTGCACTTCATTTTTGTTCATCTTTGTATTAACATAAAGTTGATAGTTTGGAAATGTAACAATAAATGTAATAAATGATTCCTGTAAATTTAAGAAATGGCAAATGTAAATCTGGTGAAAAACGCATTATGACTTCTTTGAGACTTGAAATTTAAGACTTGACTCAAAACCTGCCTAACAACATTTATTTATAGAACATATTTTCATACAAATAATGGAGCTCAAAGTGCTTTACATAATGAAAAAAGAGAAAAAAGACAAATAAATAAGAATTAAAATTAGGGAACACTAATTGACATTAATAAAAGTAAGGTCTGACAGCCAGAGAGGACAGAAAAAGCAAAAAAAAAAAAAATCCAGACGGCTGGAGAAAAAATAAAATCTGCTGGGGGTCCGAGGCCACGAGACCACCCAGCCCCCTCTCGGCATTCTACCTTACATCAATGACCTCAGTCAGTCCTCGTGGTATTCAGGGTTCACATGAAGAACTTGATGATGACGTCCCATAATGCACTTGGTTGCTCTGCTCTTCATATCTTCAAGTGCTGTTATGTCTTTCTTGTACTGAGGAGACCAGAACTGCACTCAGTACTCCAGATGTGCTCTCACTCGTGTATTATAAAGTAAGAGTATAATGTCACTTGATTTTAATTCAACAGTTTTTATGATATACCCTCACATTTTATATTATCTTTTTAATTGCTTCTGTACATTACTTAGTCAATGAAAATGTTGTGTCAACATAAACCACTAAATGCTTTTCAGAGGTCTCCTCCTGTAGCTCAGTGTCTCCCATTTTGTATTTATATTTGGCTGAACTGAATCACACAGGTGAATAGAAGACGCATCGGGATGACAGCAAGTGAAG
The DNA here is from genome assembly GCF_016835505.1 of Polypterus senegalus. Classification (NCBI taxonomy): domain Eukaryota; kingdom Metazoa; phylum Chordata; class Cladistia; order Polypteriformes; family Polypteridae; genus Polypterus; species Polypterus senegalus. Next base: position 189,214,007 of record NC_053161.1, on the reverse strand, counting down.
CGAAAAAGTATCACAAAATAATACAAACAAATAAAAGAGGAGACTCCATAACACTTCAGAGACACATATATTCCTTTATTCCTGTTCAGAAAATGAACTCAATATAAAAATTAATCAAAAAATTAAAAAAAAACTTCAACAATGACGGAAACAAACAGACCTGCTGCTCATCACCACTAGAGCTGCCAATCCTGAGTGTAAATGACAGACAAGAATTCCAGTTTGTCATCCTCACCCCATGGTCACCTGTGACAAGTCCGTCTGGTCACATGAGTGCAGGACGCTGTCAGTCTCATGTCTGTGATGTTCTTATCCAGTGTTGATGTCCACATGTCAGTCTGAATGACGTTGGCACCAGTCAGTCCAGCGTGAAGGCAGGAGACCCTGTCAGGTATATAGCGCCTTACTTTATAAGAATGGCAGTGGTCTCGTGTTCACACTGCACTTCAGTGACAAGTCCAAATACAAGTGGCCATTGAACCTTTGTGTTGTTTGTCCTTCTGTCTGTCTGTCTGTCTGTTTCCCCTCATGTCCTCACTTCTCTCTCTTCTTCTCCACAGCCTGTCTATTTGTCGTCTCACCTCCAGATGTTGCTCAGCTCTCTCCTCAGCTCTTTCTGCTCCACACTCACGACTGACTGAACTGAACTTAACCAGCAACATCATGGAGGATTCAGGAGTGGATCAGCTGTGTGAGGGGCTGAGGAGTGAAAACTGCAAATTAGAGAAAATGAGGTAAGTGAACAACAAGTGTGTGTCTGTGTGTGTGTGTGTGTTTCTCGTGAATTTTATTTCTTGTCACATTATCGCTCTGACTGTTCCACTCCCTCAACACAAATGTTGCGTTTAATCAGGACAGACTGCAGTGTCCCTTATGGACAGACAGATGTACGTGAGGTGACAAAACTGCAGATTTCCCTTTTAATAATTCAATTCATAAAGACAGCATTGTGACCCTGAGCCCCTCCACCACACTGGTCACTCTCCTCATCCTCTCTGTCCAGACTGTTGTTTTATTTCTTGTCCCACAAGCCCAGGCTGTCCATTATTTATTTTAATCTCGTACTTGTTCCTGTTCTCCATTGTCACTTTCCCCCTTACACTCCTCTGATGTCCTCACTAAAGTTTGTTAAAAATCACTAAAATAGAATAAGGAGGAGAAAAACAGTCAGGGTGAGGAGAAGAGCTGACTAAAGTGACAGAAGAGAAGGAGGAGTGGACAGCTAGAGCTGGACTGGAGTGACAGATAAGGACAATGAGAAAAGAATAGCAAAGATAAGGAGAGACAAGAGAAGGTGATGAACAGAAAGAAGAAAAGGATGAATAAAAGAGGGGGTCAAGACTGAGGATAAGGAGAAGGAGAGAGAGGAGGACAGACAGAGGAACAGGAGGAAATGTGGACAGCAGCAGTTGAAATGACCAGCCAGCCATACACAGAAAGAGAAGGTGACAGGGAGGAGAGGATTAGGACTGAAGGCAGTGTGGACAGTAAGGTGGGAGACACAGGAAGTGACCGCCATTAAACCAAGTGGACTGAACAGGCCGACATCATTCTACAAGACATGACCCCCAGGTCTACACAGGACATCGACATATATCTGTCAGTGGGCTTAGTGACCGACAGGTGGACACATACATCATGTGCAGTAGACGTCAGAGACCCTGAGAGGATTCTGGGATATTTTTATACACACATTGTCTTCACTGATGTCATCACAGGTCCAGACCCTCTGCCTCACAAATCTTTGATCATTTCAGTCAGCCAGGGTCTTTCTCAATACCAGCAGACAATCAAACAGTCAATTGGAGATGTGAATAACTTGACTGTCACTAAGGACACCTGTCACACTAGTCCTGTGCTCCACTGGTCACTCTGGTCACTGAGAGATTCTCTTTACTACTAAATACAAAGCTGTGTGGTGACACATGTCAGGGGTCTGTGGTTATCTGCAGGTTTTTAAATTACAATGGTGGACTCAGAGGGGCGTAGGTGGATGTGGTAGTGTGGGGGAGCAGAGCAGCCCTTGAGTGTTGGTGGTGAATTGGCGGAGCGCACTTTACACCTGCAGAAACGTGTGGTTCAGGCAGTGTCCTCATTAGTGTTCTGGGGTCTGTAATTAGACACCTGCACCCCAGTGAGTTTAAAATGAGCCTGAGCAGGATAGTCAAGAACAAAACTGAACAGGAAAGAAAAATGAAAACATGGAGATGGAGGTTAAATGAGAATTATGGCTGAGCTGAAGGCGTGGAGTGGAGGTCAAGAAGTGGCTGTGATACGAGTGAGCACACGGCACTCAAGGGGAAAGGTCAAAACCTGCTGAGTGCCTAAGGAGCAAGAGTGACAAACTGCACCAAGTGGGCTTCTGCTGAAGGCTGATGGATGGCATTAGGAGAAAGGAGAAGGTCTCACAAGACACCCTGCTGAAGGCCATGGGATTGTGGTGGGAACACAAGCTGAGTTTGGGGTCCTCAGCGGTGACCAGCTAAGGTGGCTGGGGCAGAAGCCAATGTGAAGGATGACTGCCCTTGCCGGTGGTCTCTTGGCTTGCTGAGGAGAACCTAAATGGTAAGCAGAGGAGATGTCAGTTTTAGTTAGCACAGAAACTCTTGTTGTTTTTATATACAATAATGTCAGTGCAGTGAGAATTGTTCAAATAATACTACTATCAAAGTAGTACATACAGCTCAGAAGGAGAGAAGGAGCGTCAGGCCCAGATCTCAACCACCACCCCCTGTTATGAAGAGTTAAAGAGTCTAATGGCTCTGAGGACTAAAGATCTCTGGTATCTGTCCATACTGCAGTTCTGTGATAGCAGCCTACCACTAAACAAACTCCTCTGATAAATGATGGTGGTGTATAGTGGGTGATGTTCATTGTCCATAACAGATAGCAGCTTGCACAGTGTCCTTCTCTCTGCCACCATCACCAGAGAGTCCATTTCCATGCCAGCCACAGATCAGCTTGTCAATACACTCACCATCTCTCTTCTTCAAGCTACCCCACTTACTCACTAAATCTAAAGTGATAATTACAACGGGGAACAGATATAATGAACATAATTAAGGACAATACACATAATCCAAACAGACAATATTGGTCTGCTGATATGGCGACTGGAGGACAGACCTGCATAGGTTGCTATGTAATGTCGGGGCACCAACTGGGTGGCCCACTTTAATAAAGTCAAATCAAACAAAACAAAAGTGGATGCGATGGCCCCAACAAAACACACCTTTTCAGCCCAATAGACGAATTTACTTTGCAGTTGTGAGAACATGATGGCGCTTTCTTCATGTTGAGTTTCCGGGTCCAACAGTAGACTCCATCCTCTGGGGGTCAGCAGCTTTTCAAGAGTCCCACCCAGAAGGACATGGGCAGCTCTGGGCACTGCGGCTGAGTCAGTTCCCCTCATTTGGTTTCTTCTCAGAGCTGCAGGTGGATAAGGAGAGACAGTCAGTGTGAGCGCCCCCTCTCGTCTCAGAGTGGTATCACTTACCTCACAGAGACAGGAAGGTCATCTCCAGGTGGGCACACATGTGTGACAATACATAGAACTGGCCTGCTCATTTGTTTGCACTGCTTGTATTGTTGAATTCAGCAGCACTTTGAGAATTGATTCTCATTACATGTTTATTTGCACTTCATTTGTGTTCATCTTTGTGTTAACATGGAGTTGATAGTTTGGAAATGTAACAATAAATGTAATAAATGACTCCTGTAAATTTAAGACTTCTTTGGGAGTTGAAATTTAAAACTTGACTCAAAAACCTGCATGACTTCACTCGGGACTTGGAAGTGAAGAGGAGAAGAAAAAGGAGAATAAGTGAGAGCTGGAAATAAATAGAAGGAGAGCTGTGGATTTCCTTTGCTGTCATTTTGATCAAATCACTTTTGGGCAGAGCTGGGAATGGACAGCAGTGGTCAGCAGTCATGGGGGTCTCTTCACAGTCCACTCAGAACACCTCTGTGCCCACTGGACTGGACTTTGTGACACTGACAGTACATTTGAAGCTCGTCCTCCTGCTTTTTTACAAATTAGTAGAAGGAATAAGAAAACTGAGCTCAACACCACTGAGATGTTTAGTGGACAAAGGTCAGCTGGTCAGTGTCACCGGTTAGTATGTGAGGTCTGAGTGGCCGAGGACAGAAGTGTCACATGTCAGTCTTGTCCCCCATGTCCATTATGTCATCACTCAGTGTGTGTCCTTTAAAACCAACAGAGTGTCATCGTCATCATCTAGTTACTGTGACACAAGTAGAGTCCATCGTGTGTTAAGCTCTACAGTGACCAGAATGTCTAACAGTTGTCTTTTTATGATGTTCTACAAATCAGACAAAATGTCTGCACATCCTGAGTCCTGAATGACACAAAGAAATCCCACTTTGTCAGATTCCATCCCCCCAACCCCCCATTGTCACCTACTACAAGTCCATGTGTCCACTCAAGTGCAGGACGCTGTCAGTCTCATTTCTTTGAGGCTCATCTACAATATTAATGATGTCCGTGTGTCCATTTCAATGACTTCTCACCTGTCAGTACAGCATGAAGGCAGGAGACCCTCTCAGGTGTTTGGTGCCTTACTTATAAGAACAGCGGTTGTCTCAGGTTCAAACAGGCTCAGTAAAAAGTAAAAATGCCAGCAGTCATTGAGCCTTTGAGCTCTGTGGCCTTCTATGTGTCTGTCTGTTCCTCCTTATGTCCTCACTTCTCTCTCTTTATCTCCACAGCCTGTCTTATTGTTGTCTCAGCTCCAGATGTTCCTCATCTCTCTCCTTAGTCCTCTCTTCACTACACTCACAGCTGACTGAGCTGGACCTGAGCAGCAACAACCTGGGAGATTCAGGAGCTCATCAGCTGTGTGAGGGTCTACGGACCCCAAACTGTAAATTAAAGACACTGAGGTGAGTAAACAGGGTGAGGTGTGTGGGGTTATGAAGTCACAGCTGACCACCTGATGGACGGACTGATCACAGAACAACACATGGACTGACTGAAGGAAGGAGAAGGACAGGCAGTGGGATGAGAAGGACAAATAGCACTAGACAAGTGGAGCTGGATGGAGGTGACAGACAGGGAGGACAACAAAAATAATGAGAGACGACAGAAGGAGAACAACAAAGAGGAGTGTGAGATGAGCTGAGAAAAGGAAGAACAGAAAAGGGGGACAGACAGAGGGACAAGGACACAGGGAGGAGAGGTGACAGGATCAGGACAGCAGGCAGAGTGGACAGGAGGAGAGGGTGGGCAGGGTTATGGGGGTCACTTGGAACTAACAAGAAAAAGAAGAGCCAATGTAAGTGGACAGGGTGGTGAGGGGACAGAAAATCAGAGAAGATATGAGAATGAGGAGGAGTGAGAAAGAAAATAATAAAGAGATACTGAACATTAATGAAGAGAGCAGGACACAGGAAGTGACCACAGAGGGGTCCACACCATGTCACCTGGACAGACCACCTTCTGTTGTGATTGCTCTAACAGAACAATATAACAAAGGGGTGAGGCCTCTAGAATAGCCCACCAAACAAATGTCACCCCCAGGCAGGCCCACCCACGGCAAACAGGAGACTTCAGGCCTGACTAGGCCTCAGAAAGGAGCTCAGGCTTTTAAATTCAAAATAAAATCAAAAAGAGTCTCAGAGGCATGAAGTGAGTCTGACCAGAGGGAGAACCGTGAAAACTCCAGCTGGAGCAGAGACAAGTCCACAAGTGGTCTTTATAAAAGACGAGGTTTATTAAGAAAAGAGCCAAAGGGGCTGCCAAAGGCAATCCAAAGCTAACAACATTCAAAAAGCACAAACTGTGAGAGAATCTGAACTCAAGAGCCAAAGGTTCAAAGACAATAATCAGAATAAAACACAAAAGAGCAAAATAATCACAAAGACCACCAATCACCAGAGCGCAGTCAAATGAGCCGCAGCCTTTAGAGAGTTGGGGGGCAGGTGGTAATACGTCTTGGGATTAAACCACAAAATACAAGGAATGTGAGAGAACTGCAAGACACACAAAGAGATACTCAATAATAACTGGATAGAATAAAAATTACAGATAATACAGAATTAAACAAATAATAAATGAACAGAACAATATTATTGAAACAAATAGAAAACAATGACAGAGAATTAAAAAAATAAAACTGTCAGCAGGAGGCATGGAGGACCCCCGGCCTGACTAGAACACCTTCACTGAGATGAGATGAAACCAAAAGGCCTTCAGAGGACGGTGACCTGACTGGACAGTAAACTGAGTGACCGGCAGGGTGACACACATGTCATGTGACTTAGGAACACTGAGGAAAATTCTGGGAAGTTGACCTGAGTGGGCGCGTCACTGTGATAGTGCAGTGTGTGAGGTGGAGTCCTCTTATGTTTGTAACTCAGACTTGTGTCCTTCACAGGCTGGTTGATAATGAGATCACTGAGAGTGAGGAGATAAACCTGTGGTCACTACAAGAGGAGCTGAACAGGACTGGACGGCAGATGTATATCAGCATATGGTGAAGACTGGACATGCTGATCAGCTGAACCCAGTGATGGTGCCCCCTGTCCACTCTCTCTGAATTCTTCTCTTTATTCTTTTATAATCCCCTCAGCTCTCCTCCACATTTAATAAACTCTCCATGTCTTCTTCTCACCCTCTGTGCTTCTTCTTTAAACTCACTTGTGCTTCTCCACCCTGTGATCCTGAACTTGTCACTAAACTCCACAAGTTCAGATCAGAGGCTAGTTTCACCAGCCAGAGAACCACAGTGAGAATTGTCCTCTAAAACCAGCTGAGGTCTCAAAGCCCACCGAGGGGAGCAGCAGGAGCAAACATGGGTGAACACTCCAGTTTTATGGTGATGGAGAGTGAGGCCAATCCTGGCATTAGTGACAAATTCTGGACAGGCACTGAGCCATCACAGGTCAAGCTGATGGTGGTCTGAGTAGAAACCTCATAAACCTGCTGCTCCTCAACATCATGTGGTGTTGTTTGAACCTGTGTCTGCTCCACTAGTTCACTGCCTCATTTGCACACAATTCATGTTATCTTCTGTTGGTGACTGAACAGACTCTACTATGTGCTGGTTTGGACTTCTTTGATACTTTAACACACACAAGGTTCAGTGCTCTTTGTCTTCTTTGTAATTCCCTAATTGTCACCTCGCTGTCCTGTCACCTCCACTTGTGTTCTCTTTAGAGAGCAGTGGCCTGAACAAGTGAGCCATTTAAAAAGAAATGAGAGCAAAAACACAAGACAAGGACAACTCAGGCCTGTTGGTGAAGAAAGTGTGAAGGACTGGCGGCCCACCCAGGGTTGGATCTCATGCACTGAACCTGATGTTGACCTTGAACTGGACTGAGTGGGTTCAGAAAATGGGGTGATGGAGGACACCAAACACATAATAAGAAATAAGAGTGGAACTGGGATGAGAGTCCAATTACTGAGGGCCTGGATGATGGAGTGTGAGACCTCAGCTTGAAGGCGGGCTTCTCCTGGACAGCTGGACATGGAGCAGAGTGTGAACAGATGGACTTTTGAGTATGACAGAGGAGGAGACAGAGAGACGAACAATGGTTCAAGAAGAAGAGCTACAAAGAGAAAGATGGTTAGAGAGATGGGACAGAAGGGGAGAGTCAAATAGGACAGAGGGGGACAACAAATGGAGGAGAGAAGGAAGAGGCCATTTAAAGTGAAACAAAGGAAAAGCTGAGTCACATCAGAATGGAGCAGAGTTTGATTTCCAAGGTCCGCAGCCTTGAAGTAGACATGATGGCCATCTGCACCCTCTTCTGTGCTGAGAAGGCTGAAGATCTTTGTGGACAAGAAGACTCTGCTCTGCCTCAGTTGTGATTCAAGCAAATCCATGACATTTAATAGCCATTAAAGGTTATGCAGTAAAAAGATCCAAATAAAGACTGCAGTCGCAGAGATGGAAATGTGTGGTGCATTCTGCATCATGGGGTATACCAGCCCAAGAAACACAAGGTGTGTGTGGTATTTGATTGTGCAGCTTCTTTTCAAAGGACCACACTAAATGAGCAGCTTCTTCAGAGGCCAGACCTTACTAGCACACTGATTGGTGTCATTATGAGGGTCCGCCAAGAATCTATGGCATTAATGGCTGATGTGATAGCCATGTTCCTCCAGGTTAGTGTTCCTTCAGAGGATGCTGATTTACTCCGATTCTTATGGTGGCCAGATAGTTACATTAAAGGAATGCAAGTGCCATTGTTTGGTGCCACCTCCTCACCAAGCTATGCTAGATATGCTCTCAGACAATGTGCCGAGGACAGCAGGCATTTTTTTGATGCTACATTAGTAGACACAGTCTTGCACAATATTTGCATAAAGTGTTGAAGCAGATCAGGCAGCTCGGGCACCCTCAGCCCAAAAGAAGGCACTCAGAGTCTCGGGACTGGTAGCAGAATCAGACTTTATTGTACGGTGCACATACAAACTCAGCTCAGATGACTTGAGACCGAGCATTCTGTGAGCTTCAGATTTATTACAATTCTCATCACAAAATATCCCCCCTTCACACAGATTCCCATCATCTGCTTTCCAGGGTTTCTCATGATGATGACCTCGCTCAGCACCTTTTCTCATAACAATCACCAGATGTTGCCAACTTTCTCATGACAATATCCTGCCTTCACAAACTTTCTCATAACAATTTACCCTTCACTATCTGTTTCTTAATTAACATCCCTTTGGCTCAAAACACGTATTTGCCTCTTTGAGGTGAGCGTCACCTAATCACTCCTCCCTAATCCTGAGCTGTTAAAGATTGACGGCTTTTAGTTAATTAGTTCTCACCACTACTTTGGTATGAGGGGCCAAACAGGCCATAAATCATATATTTCTGTGTGTAATCTATTGGTTTACGTGGGAACACTATTGGTTTATGAATATTTACTATTGATTTGCATGCATACTTAATTGGTTTGCATGCGTACAATACTGGTTTCATTTACATGAACTATATTGGTTCGTGTCCGTATATTATCGGTTTGTGCGTGAACTATATCCGTTTGTACGTGCATATCACTGTTTTGCATATGAACTATATTGATTTGCGTGTGTATATCACTGGTTCCAGTACGTTTGTTATTGGTTTGTGAGTGAACTGCATTGGTTTACGCTTGCATGTTATCGGTTTGCGTATGAATTATATTGGCTTGTGTTCTGTGTCGGTCTAACAATGGATTTGCGTATGCACTATATTGGTTTCATGCACATCTTATACTGGTTTCATGTGGGTAACCTGTCGATTTTGCGCTTGAACTCGATTGGTTGTATGTGTGCACTATGTCGGTTTCGCGTATGAGACATATTGGTTATCGTGCGCACCCTATCGCAACTCAGTGTATGAACTATATCGGTTCTGCGTGTGAACTATATTGGTTGTTCACGTGATCTTCAGAGGAAATGGGCGCAAGAAAGAGGAACTCAAGGGCCGGTAGAGTCATGGAGTGTAAAGAGAAGTGGCAAGGAGACGCATCTGCGTTTAAACAGCACTATATATTTTTTTCCGCATACATTTGCGAAATGACTTGGTGGTAATTATTACTATTTAACAGAATCTACCCTTGAGTCTGTAATGAACACAAGGCTGAAGTTAGGTACGCATCGGGCCGTCTTCTTATTCGCTTCCTGGATCATGTTTGCTCGCACCCAGCCACAGTACTTTTTCACACAACTTTTGAAACCAGTTATTTCTTCTGAAGGCTAAATATTCTACATTTATTAACGCCTTTATCCAGCATACAACATTTAGATACTACTGGTTAGATTTGCCCAGTGCCGCACAGACAGGTGAAGTGACTTGTTTATGGTCACATAGTGTCATTATCAGGATTTGAACCCACGAACTCAGTTTGAAAGTGCAGTCTTAAAACACTACGCCACAATGCTTGCACGTCTACAACGTGTATATTAATTGGCATAATATAAACTTGTCCAGGACAGATTCCATTGTTAAAGTTGAGTTTAACATTTTCAACCCATTCAAATTTTGGTTGAAAATCTGGAATATTTATTTTTTCAAATAATGGATCAGTTTGCGGATTAATATACACACTGTAGAATATTTTGCCTTGCTGTTAATATAGAAGAAGGTTTGTGAATAAGTAGCTGACTGTAAACTTATACTGGATGTAGCTAGAAGTGAATAAAAAGGCAGCTGAATGCGCACCTAACTTAAAAATAATTACCACCAAACCCTTTCACAAATATACAGTGACGTGTAAAAGTATTCAATCCCCTTAAAAGTTCTCATAATTGTATGCAAGACAAAATATTTGTACACATTTATTCATTCTGTATTTTTACTTATGCTGTAACAAAACATTTCCAAATTCAAAATAAACTATTTTATGTAGACATTTCATTGAAGAAGAAGAAAATCTCCAAAGCTAGTGTTTAAACCTCTGCAGTTGTGCTTTGGAAGCTCCAGGTTTACACCAATGACAAATTAATTACAAAGGTGGCAGACATTTGACAGTCATATTAAACATAATGAGCTGCTACTTTCTCTCTGGATATAAAAAGACCCCTTCATAGCGGCTGTAGTCTTTGGTGGACAGTCACTGAAAAAAATGAAGACAGAGGAGCATTCTGCTGATGTGAGAAACAAAGTTATTGAAATGCACAAGGTGGCAGGAAATAATTATAAAAATATCAAGAGTCTGATGTCCCATTGTGCACTGCTGGATCCATCATCAGAAAGTGGAAGGTTCATCACAGCACCCAGAATTTTACTAGAACAGGCCGTCCCGCAAGACTGAACATCAGAGTTAGACATCAACTGGTGAGAGAGGAGACTAGAAATCCAACCGTCACTCTCAGATGTTTGCAATGCTTTTTGGCTGAAACTGGAGTGAAGGTGCAGGGGTCCACAATTTCAAGAGCTCTCCATTATACAGGCCTCTACAAGAGGGTGGCAAGAAAGAAGCCATTCCTTAAGATGGTCCACATAAAAACACATATCGCATTTTCCCATTTAAGATGTGGGACGAAGGGTTTATGGTCAAATGAAATCAAAATAGAACTTTTTTTCTCAGACTTCAAAGAGGTACAGAATGTGTGGCATAAAACAAACACTGCCCATGCCACAAGAAACACCAGACCTACAGTGGAATATGGGTGGTGGCAGCAATATAGGGATATTTTTCATGTGCTGGGACTGAGAATCTTGTCAGAGTTGAAGGGACAATAGATGGGCCCAAATACCACACAATACTGCAGGAGAACTCGTTCCAGTCTGCTATGAATTTAAAGCTCGGGAGAAGATTCATCTTTCAAGATGACAATGACCCTAAGCATTAGACCAAAGTGACTCTGGGATGGCTCAAAAACAGACAGGTGAATGTTTCAGAATGGCCAAGTCAAAGCCCTGATCTTAACCTTGTTGAGAATCTGGGGAACTGTTTGAAAACTGCTGTTCAGAGATACCATCCCACCAACATAGAGGGTACCAAGAAATCATGCCAAGAAGAATAGAGAAGAATCGCACCTGAACAATGTGCAGAACTGGAGCGTATTTACATACCCCAAAAGAATGAAGGCTGTTACTGCAGCAAAAAGGTTCTTGACAAAGTATGAATATGTTGGGCTTGAATACTTAGAGGCAAACAATCACTTTGGAGTTTTTCTTTGGAGTTTGATAACGTTTTATTACAGCACAAGAGTTCACATTAAAAATATCAAAAAGATAAATATGTGGACAAATCTTTTGTCATGCAGAAAATTAGGATGACTTTTAAAGGGATTGAATACTTTTGCACGTTACTGTATGTTTGTGAAAGGGCTTGGTGGTAATTCTTTTTACCAGTATTTTTCTGAAATGATCAAAAGGCTGAAGTTACAGTGCATCCAGAAAGTATTCACAGCGCTTCATCACTTTTTCCACATATTGTTATGTTACAGCCTTATTCCAAAATGGATTAAATTCATTTTTTTCCTCAGAATTCTACACACAACACCCCATAATGACAACGTGAAAAAAGTTTACTTGAGGTTTTTGCAAATTTATTAAAAATAAAAAAACTGAGAAATCCCATGTACATAAGTATTCACAGCCTTTGCTCAATACTTTGTCGATGCACCTTTGGCAGCAATTCCAGCCTCAAGTCTTTTTGAATATGATGCCACAAGCTTGGCACACCTATCCTTGGCCAGTTTCGCCCATTCCTCTTTGCAGCACCTCTCAAGCTCCATCAGGTTGGATGGGAAGTGTCGGTGCTCAGCCATTTTAAGATCTCTCCAGAGATGTTCAATCAGATTCAAGTCTGGGCTGTGGCTGGGCCACTCAAGGACATTCACAGAGTTGTCCTGAAGCCACTCCTTTGATATCTTGGCTGTGTGCTTAGGGTCATTGTCCTGCTGAAAGATGAACCATCGCTCCAGTCTGGGGTCAAGAGCGCTCTGGAGCAGGTTTTCATCCAGGATGTCTCTGTACGTTGCTGCAGTCATCTTTCCCTTTATCCTGACTAGTCTCCCAGTTCCTGCCCCCCACAGCATGATGCTGCCACCACCATGCTTCACTGTAATGATGGTATTGGCCTGGTGATGAGCGGTGCCTGGTTTCCTCCAAACGTGATGCCTGGCATTCACACCAAAGAGTTCAATCTTTGTCTCATCAGACCAGAGAATTCTTTTTCTCATGGTCTGAGAGTCCTTCAGGTGCCTTTTGGCAAACTCCAGGCGGGCTTCCATGTGCCTTTACTAAGGAGTGGCTTCCGTCTGGCCACTCTACCATACAGGCCTGATTGGTGGATTGCTGCAGAGATGGTTGTCCTTCTGGAAGGTTTTCCTCTCTCCACAGAGGACCTCTGGAGCTCTGACAGAGTGACCATCGGGTTCTTGGTCACCTCCCTGACTAAGGCCCTTCTCCCCCGATCGATCAGTTTAGATGGCCGGCCAGCTCTAGGAAGAGTCCTGGTGGTTTCAAACTTCTTCCACTTATGGATGATGGAGGCCACTGTGCTCATTGGGACCTTCAAAGCAGCTGGGCAGAGCAAAACTCCGCAGCATCTTAAAAAAACGCATCTGTCTTTTCACAAAACTGTGAAAGGTAAGGTAGCCCAATATGATGTAACTGACCCATGCAGGTCCTAAATGTTAAATGTTTAGCTTTTCAAAGAACTGGCATGTTCAGTCAATTAATATACATGTTATAGATGTGCAAGCATTGCGGTTAGGGCTTTGCACTTTCAACCCTTTGTTCGTGGGTTCAAGTCCCGAGATTTACACTGTGTGACCCTGAGCAAATCACTTAACCTGTCTGTGTGGTGCGGTGCGGGTCGCCAGGCATAATAAATCTAACTAGTAGTAACTAAATGTTATGTTGCATAAAGACGTCAATCATAAATGTTGAATATTTTGCCTTTAGAATAAGTAACAGTTTTGCAAATACTGTGTGAACAAGTACAGCTGTGGGTTGCAAGCAAGCATGTAGATGGGACCGAATAAGAAGATGGCCGAATAGATACCCAACTTAAGCCTTGTGTTCATTACAGACTCAAGGGTAGATTCTGTTAAATAGTAATAATTACCACCAAGTCATTTCGCAAACGTATGGTGCAGAAAAAAATATACAGTGCCGTTTAAACGCAGATGCATCTCCTAGACACTTCTCTTTATACTCCGTGACTCTACCGGCCCTTGAGTTCCTGTTTCTTGCCCCGCCCATTTCCTTTGACGATCACGTGAACAACCAATATAGTTCACACGCAAACCGATAACATGCAACCGAAAATCAATGCAGTTCACTCACAAACCAATAACAAACTTACTGGAACCAGTGATATACACATGCAAATCAATATAGTTCATAAGCAAACCAGTGATATGCACGTACAAACGGATATAGTTCATGCACAAACCGATAATATACGGACACGAACCAATATAGTTCATATGAATGAAACCAGTATTGTACGCAGGCAAACCAATTAAGTATGCATGCAAATCAATAGTAAATATTCATGAACCAATAGTGTTCACACGTAAACCAATAGATTACACACATAAATATATGATTTATGGCCTATTTGGCCACTTATAAGGGAATGTTCACGTTTTGGTGGTATTTAGGAAGTACTGTCCATAAATTGAATTGATTAAGGTCGCCAGCTTCGATAAAAACAGCTTCGGGATGAGCCGTCTCTAAGGCGCTGATGACGTCATCGAGTTTGCCGAGCGCTGCCGTGGAGTTAGCTCACGATGCGATGTAAACAGCGGCCAAAAACACAGCAGTGAATTCCCTCAGTAGATAATAGATTGGTAGCTGATTTGTATTATTGATTTCCAAAAAGCAATGTCAGTAAAAGCGAGTGGTGCATAACTAATTACAACTGTCTTTAAAACAGAATCAGTGCCATTGACAGCGTCTTCTGCAATTTAGGGAAAACCTCAGGACTTCCGCATTAATGAGAAAAAAAGAGTTGAAAGAAACTTTGTGAATTCATCCAGAGGAGGACATAAAGATCACTCAAGTACTGACAAGAACGAACAGCTGGATAAGCACATCTGGAGCCAAACTTTCAAAAAAGTACCTGATTTTGTCCTTCTCTTGTGAAGTCATCTTGCCAAAGGCTTTCAGTGGGAATCAGTAAATACTGACAATGTACACCTTCAGAAATGGAATAAATTGACTGTACACTGAAGCATTTCATTGACAAACGTAAAAATACAAAGTACAACATTTCTGACAAATGATGAGTTCTGTTAATTATAAACAATGCACCATAACTACTGTATGTGTTGCTACTTTTTTATTTTTTCTCACCAATCCGGGAAACAAATATGGGTAGTATGGTTATGATAATTCATATTAAATTTAAATAAAACACAGTCAAATATATATTAATGAACAAACTGAGACACATTGGCCTTATCCAATAATAGGAAATATCAGAAAGCTTATGCGCTGTCATTTTGGACAGAATGTACTGTTAACGTCACTCACTCTCTACTGAGACGATGTCATGAATACAAAAATACAGCACAGTCCATACAACCTCATAGCCTCCTTCGATTTTTGACCTTATTGTTGACTTCTTGCATGTGGATTTGTTGAGCTAAAAGCTTATTAGCTTTCTCTCCATGTTCATAGTAATGATGTCTGGATTTATAAATTAGTAGTTCAGTTTCTTTAGTTGTCAAGAGGTTGAGTTCTGAATGCAGAGTCTGCCTTTTCCTATGTAGAGTCTCGCTTGGTAGTCTGGCATGATGTTCTTCATCTATTCTAGTAATTTCACTTTTTATCTCTGCTACTTTCTTGGTTTCTAATTTATTTCTGTGGGAAAGATATGAGATAATCTGTCCTCTTAAGAAGGCCTTAAGAGTTTCCCAGAGTATTCCTGCAGAAATCTCTGAGGATGTATTTGTCTCTAGGAAGAAAATGATTTGTTTGGATATAAATTCTGTACAATTCTCGTCTGCTAATAGAAGCGGGTTGAGACGCCATCTGCAAGGTGAGGGTGTGGGGCTTAGTAACTTTAGCTCCAAGATCAGAGGTGCATGGTCAGAAATAACAATAGCATCATGTTTGCAATATTTAATCATTGGCAAGAAATTATTATCTATAAAGAAATAATCAATCTTTGAGTAGCAATGATGTACTGGTGAGTAGAAAGAATATGTTCTTGAATTTGGGTTTAGAAACCTCCAGGGGTCTGATAAGTTGTGATCAGTTATAAACTTTGTAATTATGTTTGCAGTGTTAGATGTCGCCCCCCCTATGATAGAAGTCCTATCTAAGAGTGGATTTAAAACACAATTAAAGTCCCCAGCCATTATAATTTTATGAGTGTTCAGATTGGGAATGGATGCAAATAAATTTTGTATAAATTCCTTATCATCGACATTAGGTGCATAAGCATTTATCAAAATCATTTTACAGTTAGATAAGTCTCCCATGACCATCACATATCTCCCTTCAGGATCCAATACTATATCTGATGCTACAAATGGTACTGTTCTATGTATGAGAATTCCCACACCTCGAGTTTTCTTTGTAAAACTAGAATGGAACATTTGGCCAGTCCAGTCTTTTGCAGCCGGAACTGGTCCTTACTTAGTAAGTGGGTTTCCTGTAAAAATACTATTTTAGCATTTAGACCTGTTAGGTGAGAAAGTACTTTTTTTTCTTTTTAATTCGTGATTCAGGCCTTTAGCATTCCAGCTCACAAAGTTAACTGTCCCAACATGAAGACACTGATTCTGAGTTTTTGATGTCATTTTATAGTCTTAACTGGAAGTGACACAGCTTTAACCTTAATTTCCTATTTCCCCAAGAGTTGTTGCCATGCAGTTTATTATTACGTTGGCAGTTATAATTATAAAGATTAAAAGGATAGATTAGGTATAGATATAGCCTGCACTCTTTCCCCCCTTAACCCCCACCCTTCCATTTTGCCTCCCCAAGTGAGGCTGGACCCCACTTCACACAGTCCCGGTCCTCTGACATACCCAGAGACAGAGCACGTCCAAAGCAAAACAAGCCCCCATGCAGCGGCGTTTTAGGATTAAAAAATAGAGATATCTATTACCAATATAGTCTAAATACTATATGCCTAAAATATAATCATTAACAAACTATGAACCTAAAATATATTTAATCTTCAGCAATCTTAATGTATTGAGATAATAAACCCCGGCAATAGTGTTAGAAAGTGGTCCAGAATAAGCACAGTAAGTCTTAATGCAATAATAACAATAACAATAACAATAAACTTAGGGTATAATGTTAAACAGTCTCCTTTAGGGTAAAAAAAATAAATAAATAAATAAAGATTAAAATATGATTAAAAAAAATAAAAATTAGGCACAAACGTCTATAACTGTAATTAAAACATAAACAGACAGTGTCCGAATAACAATGAGGATATATAATTATAAAAACCCGTATCTTAACAAATAGATCAAGCAGTAGGTTATTTATCCTTGCCATATCATGACAGGCTATGACTCACTATTGTGTTTCAGAATAGTCCCGGGATCAGCTTTCTTAATTCCTTTTCTGCTTCTTCTTTGCTGGCGAAGACAAAGAATTAACCTTGCAATTCCACTTTCAGTGGCCAGATACAAGAGGCTGTATTTGACACTGGCTTGCCATAACCGCTGTTTAATGTTGTAGAAGGCTGCGCGTTTAGTAGCTGTTGCTGGAGAGAAATTAGGGAAGATACAAATGTGGTTATTTTCATACATAATCTCTTGCTTGTGTCTGAGGAGTGCCATCACCTCTAGCTTAAATAATAATCTCTCAAAGCGAATAATAAAAGATCTAGGTCTAACGGTATTTGATCTGCGTACGCGATAAGCTGCTGCTATCTCAGAATCTGCTTTAAAGTCCTCTCCAATCACTTTAGAAAATAGTTCAGCTGTGAATTTCACTGGGTTTGGACTTTCTCGATTCTCAGGCAGACCTTCATTTCTGATATTATTCCTTCTACTCCCATCTTCAAGTCTGTCTCTGAGTTTTTTGTATTCAGAGCTCTCAGCTGTTGCTTTTTCTTCAGCACTGGCAGCTAGATTTTCAGCTGTTTCAATCCGAATCATGAATGTCTCCTTGAGATCCTCCAGTTGATCAGCAAGTGTGCTCAGTTTAAACGAGGTTTCCTGAATGTGCTCTTCAAATTTACCCAGCATATCTTTAAAGACTGCCTCAAACCGAACACATATACATTTCTCCAATTCTTTATTATCCTGCTGCCGCTCCTGTCGCAGCTTCTCATTTGCCTTTCCCATTACCTTCTCATTTGCCTTCTCGCTTTTCTTTATCTCTTGCATGAGCTCAGCGATCATCACCTTCAGTTCAGACAGATCAATTCTGCTTTCATGCACCGTAGGTGAGGTGGTGGGCTCTGCTGCAGCCGGTGTTCCCAGCTCTCATGGAGTAGTTGAAAGCATGGACTGCAAGGCCTTTTCCAGTTTCAGATGATCTTCTCCAATCGGCGAGCTATCGTGACCTGCGTCACTCGCACTCGTATATTCGCTCTCAGCCAGAGATGATGTTGTGGACCGTGGTCCCGAGGAGTCTGGGCTTTCGCCCATCTGATCCAGGTCAGTCTCTGAAAGGCTGTACCTTGAGCTTGAACTTGGACTTGTTGGTCTGAGCTTGGATGTAGCTTTAGTTTTCATTTCTTTCATTTCTTTCTGACCCCCTTTCTTGTTGGCCATGTTTATATATGCGTGCATATACTGTAGTAGTACCATCAGGTTGGATAAATACAGGATATCTCAGGATAATAAGAAGATAAAATGAAAAATACCACTGCTAGCAGAGCTCAGCTTCAGACATCCATCTCTCGCAACGCATGAGACCAAAATCGACCTTATTATTAATTGTCAATATCATAGAAATGAAGATGACAAGTCTTCTATAGTCAGTTCATTAAACGTTCCATTTAAAATGTTTTCATGAGTATAAAACAGAATCTCAATGGAGCGGGACTCATGATTAGTAACGAATAATATGTGACACTGAGGAATTATAATTCATAATAACGGGAACAAGTAAAAACTACAACATCCTACAACAGATACTGGAAACGTAGGCATTTCAATAAATAGTTTAGGAGGCTTGTGTGTGTATTTCAGTATCGATTTAAAAACTAAGTAAGCCACCTGTTGTACTAAATGGTAACTCAAACAGCACTTAACAGTAAATAGTCTAACAACTCAATATAAGACAATGAAACGAAGAGCTCGTCTGACGTCGCTAACAATGAAGGCTCACGCTGTCCTGCTGCATGTTTGGAAGGCGCTGATTGGCTGAAACTGTTTATAGCGAATTGTCCTAAGAGGGAAGTGCCGTTTAGCGATCAGATATTAAAACAAGCATTTGAGTTTAACGAGACATGAAATAATCAACACAATGTACAGTGATGTCTTATACAAATTACACAACACACATACTGCACAATGAGAATGAGTAAAATGTGACAGCATTAATACAAATCCTCTCAAGTGCCAAGATGAGAAAACGAACGAGCAACCTAAAATACATCTTACTGAATACAAATAATTAATAAATAAATAAATCGTATAGAATATGTTGCCGTGGCTTTTTGTTTGTCTGTCCATGATTTTAAATCACCTGTATCTCGCAAACCTTTTGCCATACTGACCTGAAATTTAGCAGACATATATTAAGTGACGTCTACTGTCCACTCTCGGGTGATGATTGACCCCCAAGGTTATTCCTCTTATTATTTATTTTTTATTTTATTGTAGAATCAACTTTCGGCAGTGGTCAGTATAGGGCGGCCGTGCTGCGCATGTATATGGGCGTCATTCTCATCCCTACCAACTTCGCCATCACTTCCCCTACCTCTTCTACATTTCTTAAATCTCATTTACCAATTTATAGCATGCTTAACAAATAAAGTTTCTAAAAAGTGAAGGTTAATCACCGAATTAATTTAGTCTGACGTTCGACATTCGTTTGACACGCACTTTGAAGCTCCGTATTTCCTAAAGGCAAATCATAATATCATCAAAACCAACTGCACATTAATTCAAATTTGCAACATTTTGTTCACAAGCGTTCTTTTTTCCAAAATGGTCCTAAAATAAATAAATAAATAAATAATTAAATAAATAAATAATGGATCAAATTACACATAAAGTGAGTAACAATAAGACATTCGTTCATTCTGATATATTTTTATAACTCTTTATTTTTTTAAGTGCCTAACTATGTTAGGTCTACAATGCCTTAGGTCAATGCTTGATGCGCATTTACTTTTTTACTAAATCTATGATTCTGCCGCTACAGCCTCGCATCTCAAATGGCAGGTATGCAAAAAAAAAAAAAAATCCTCCCAATGACAGCATGAAAATATGCCACACAGAACTGCGATGAGGATTGGGAAAGGAATCAAACCCTGCAGGACTGACACATTTCAACGATTTTTAAGGAGCTGAATTTGAATACAACATAAAATCTGAGCCGTAAAAGGCACATTGGGTGTTGACCTTAAAAGAGGAAATCTGTGAATTGCTGTCTGTAGACCTTCTGTACAAGACTTGACGTTTACGTTAATAAATAATAATAATAATAATAATAATAATAATAATAATAATAATAATAATAATAATAATAATATTAAATATTTGGCTACAGTAACACAAGTTTAATAGCTGTGAATAAACTTTTAAGTCTGATGCGATTTCGGTGTTTACTGCGTTTTGAAAGCGACTTTTCATTTTTACAAAAAATAACAATTTTTGGAGATTAAAAACGCTTGTGAACAAAATGTTATAAAATATGAATCGTTCATAATTTGCTTTGTTATCATTAGCAATTCCGTTTCGAAGATAAGCGGCGCACCCTGTGATGGACTGGCCTGCCCTGCGCCTGATGCTTCTTCGGAGAAGCTCCAGCTGCCCGCCACCCCGCTCAGGATAAGCGCTCTAGAAACATGGATGGAAATACGAAGGGACAGGACCGCCGTTAGCATGCGCAGGGCCCGGTACAAAACCTAATATGGGGTCCCTAATTTAATTTACAATTGACATCTGACTTGAAGGAGATATTACCAGAGCCGTAGCGTGGCAAAATGATGCCGATAGGGAGAATGAGCGTCCTTCTTCATTGAAAATGGATAAAGCAATATCCACAAAGAAAACAAAAATATATATATATATTATTTTTGAATTTTATTTAGTTACATAAACAAAATACAATACTTTTGATAAAGTTAACAGAATATATAAAAATAAAGATTCGGGAGAGAACAAAATTCAAATCTTTAAAACGATAAAAAGTAATACACTACACAAAATTAACTTACCTTAAATAACAGCAGAAATACACCGAGAGCGTAGACAGAGGATCACTAGGAGAGCCTACTGACTGGCTGGGCCTCGTGCTTCCGACAGTAAAGGCGCGCACCGCTCAGCTGTTCGTTTACATATTAGTGGGCGTGGCGGTTTTCAAGCATTGCGTCATTCTCATTGTTATTTTACTTAGAATTCCACTTTTATTTCCAATAATTCGGCTGTGATTGTAAAATACAATATAAACATATTTCCATGTGCAAGTTGTTAACAAAATCATAAAAAGTAAAGGGAAATGTCGGTAAAAGTTTTACTCATTTTCAGTGACATTAATGTATTTTATTTTTGATTATTTTCTTCTTTTTTAACCCGAAACCACCACGTTGTCGATGGTGCGGGTGTACAGTTAGCACCACCCTGCTACGGCTCTGGATATTAAAAAAAATATTAATAATAGAAATTAATCATATATACTATATTAGCTAAGAATTAAGAAAACGACACACATAAAATTTCATTAAAACTTTATTTAATGAATAATTACGAAAAATTACAATACGAAAAATACAATGCAGGAAGAAATACAAAACTACAGTACAACAAATTGGGTTTTAAAACCTTATTTGTAATTTAGTGTTAGAGCTTTCTTTTCCGCGAAATCATTTATTATATCATCAAATCCAATGATTTCACATAATTCGTTTTCTATTGAGAGTTGTGTTAAACTTGACAATCTCTCCTGTCCTAGTGTGGCTCGTAGATAATTTTTAATTATTTTCAGCTTCGAAAAACTTCTCTCAGCTGTAGCTGTCGTTACATGAATAGTTAATAATATTCACAAGCAAGTAACTAAATTGTGATAAGACACGTTTACATTTTGGAATATTTTTAGGCAATCTGGGGGTTTACAGTTCGTTGGTGTATTCATAATTTGACAGAATAATTTTATTTCTTCAAATAATTCTAATTGATATCACGACTATTTCCATCTGTTAATATAAAATATCTAAATCCAAGAAATATTTTTAAAGTTCTTCATTTGCCATAAATTTTAATTTTAGAATATTGTACAGAAATCCAAAGTAATTCTTATATATGTTTAATTGCTGAAATCTTTATTCAGTTGACATCGTTGGTTGATCAATGATTCTTAAAAAAAAATAACCAGTATAACATTTCTTCTTAGGATCTTTTATAGATTCATCCTTTAATTCATATCATAAAAGCGTCTTAGTTTGGCCTTTTCTTTTATTGATTCAAATCCGTTATCTCAATATTAAATTAAATAATCGTTTATAACCTTTTAAATGCGTTGTTTAAGTCTTTAAATCAGCATCCATATTTTGTAAAATTTTGTTAACTTTATTAACAGCGATGAGTATTTCGTACCATAGAACTGTTGCTAAAACAAATTCGTAATTTAATTCATATTGAATCAAAGAATGGGGCTCATGTCTAATTTTTGGATCTTTGGTCGATTCACTGATTTCTTCAAATGTTTTACAAATTTGACTTAAATGAAAATGAATCTGCTTCACAAAATTTACATTCCCATCTAGTTGTTATTTTGCGTTAATTCTGGGAAATGTTTAGTGAGAATTGACCATCTGTCCACTGACGGAGAAAATATCGTATAAAGTCTTTGAATTGCTCCAAAAAAGTCACAGCAATAGGAACACACGAGGTCATATCTCCCAAGAATAAATGTAAAGGATGCGCTGTACATGGAATCATTCAGATTCTCGTTTGCACTCCTTGGTGCTTTAACTAGCTCAGTTTCTGTGCTGTGATTTGTTCTAAAACACAACTGAAACTTATCAAGAACAGCAAGTTTATTCATGTGGTCATTTAGCTGCGTAATGACTGTCTTCTCTAGGATTTTACTTAAGAAAGGCAGATTTGAAATAGGGCTAAAATTTTCAAAAGTAGAGGAGTCAAGCTTATTTTTTCTTGAGCAGGGGTTTAACTACAGCAGTCTTAAGACCGTTTGGGAAGACCCCCGTATCTAATGATGAGTCAAGAATACAAACAGAAGATGACATGAATTGTGTGCAAACGAGGCAGTGAACAAGGAGTGGAGCAGACACGGGTTCAAACAACACTACATGATGTTGAGGAGCAGTAGGTTTATGAGGTTTCTGATCAGACCACCATCATCTTGACCTGTGATAGCCCGGTATCTATCCAGAATTTGTCACCAATGCAAGGATTAGCCTCACTCTCCATCACCCTACAACTGGACTGTCCACCCATGTTTGCTCTCGCTGATCCACTCAGTGGGCTTTGTGACCCCCATTGGTTTCAGAGGACAGTTCTCACTGTGGTTCTCTGGCTGGAGAAACTTAGGGGTTTCTGGTCTGAATTTGTGGTTCGGTGACCACTTCAGAGTCACAGGGTGGAGAAACACAAGTGAGTTTAAATAAGAAGCACACAGGCTGAAAAGAAGACACGGAGAGTTCATTAAATGTGGAGAAGACCTAAGGACATTATAAAAGAATAAAGAGAAGAATTTAGAGGGAGTGGTCAGTTAATCAGCATGTTCAGTCTTCTCATATCTTTAAATTCACTTGCCATCCAGTCCTGTTCATCTTTGCCTGTAGTGTCCTCAGGTTTTTCTTCTCACTCTCACTGATGTCATTTAACTGCAGCCTGTGAAGGACACAAGTGTGAGTTAAAAACATAAGAGAACCCCACCTCACACATTGTACTATCACAGTGACACGCCCACTTAGGTCAACTTCCCAGAATTCTCCACAGTGTCCCTAAGTCACATGAGATGTGTGTCACCCTGCCGGTCACTCAGTTTACTGTCCAGTCAGGTCACCGTCCTCTGAAGGCCTTTTGGTTTCATCTCATCTCAGTGAAGGTGTTCTAGTCAGACAGGGGGTCTTCCGTGGCTCCTAGTGACAGTTTTATTTTGTTAATTCTCCTTCATTGTTTTCCATTGTTTTATAACATTGTTCTGTTCATTTATAATTTGTTTAATTCTGTATTATCTGTTATTCTCATTCTATTTAGTTATTATTGAGTATCTCTGTGTGTTTCTTGCAGTTCTCTCACGTTCCTCGTATTTTGTGGTTTGAACCCAAGATGCAAGACCCCCTGCCCCCCAACTCTCTAAAGGCTGTGGCTCATCTGACTGCGCTCTGGTTATTGGTGGTCTTTGTGAGTATTTTGCTCTTTTGTTCTTAATTCTGATTATTGTCTTTGAACCTTTGGCTCTTGAGTTCAGATTCTCTTACAGTTTGTGCTTTTTAAATGTTGTTAGCTTTGGATTGCCTTTGCCAGCCCCTTTGGCTCTTTTGTTAATAAACCTCGTCTTTTATGAAGACCACTTGTGGACTTGTCTCTGCTCCAGCTGGAGTTTTCATGGTTCTCCCTCTGGTCTGACTCACTTCACGCCTCTGAGACTCTTTTTGATTTTATTTTGATTTTAAAAGCCTGAGCTCCTTTCTGAGGCCTAGTCAGGCCTGAAGCCTCCTGTTTGCCTGAGGTGGGCCTGTCTGGGGGTGACATTTGTTTGGTGGGCTTTTCTAGAGGCCTCACCCCTTTGTTATATTGTACTGGTAGAGCAATCACAACAGAAGGTGGTCTGTCCAGGTGACATGGTGTTGACCCCTCTGTGGTCACTTCCTGTGTCCTGCTCTCTTAGTTAATGTTCAGTCTCTCTCTTTCTTTATTATTTTCTTTCGCACTCCTCCTCACTCTCATGTCTTCTCTCATTTTCTGTCTTATTGTTTCTTCTTGTTGTCCCCTCACCACCCTGTCCACTGACATTGGTTCTTCTCTGTCTTGTTAGTTCCAAGTGACCCCCATAACCCTGTCCACTCTGCCTGCTGTCCTGATCCTGTCCCCTTTTTTCTACAGCTCCTGTCCACCTTTTCTCCTCTTCCTTTTCTCAGCTCATCTCATACTACTCCTCTTTGTTGTCCTTCCTTTCTATCACATCTGTCCCGCTCTACTTGTCCACTGCTCTTTGTCCTTCTTGTCCCACTGCCTGTCCTTCTCCTTCCTTCAGTCAGTCCATGTGGTGTCCTGTGATCAGTCTGTCCATCAGGTGGTCAGCTGTGACTTCATAACCCCACACATCTCACCCTGTTTACTCACCACAGTGTCTTTAATTTATAGCTGGTGGTTTGCAGACCCTCACACAGTTGATGAGTTCCTGAATATCCCAGTTTGTTGTTTCTCAGGTCCAGTTTAGTCAGCTGTGAGTGTGGAGAAGAGAAGACTGAAGAGAGAGATGAGGAACATCTGGAGGTGAGACCACAATCAGACAGGCTGTGGAGATAATGAAAGAGAAGTGAGGACATGAGGAGGGACAGACAGACAGAAGGCCACAGAGCTCAAAGGCTCAATGACTGCTGGCATTTTTACTTTTTACTGAGTCTGTTTGAACCCGAGACCACCGCTGTTCTTATAAGTAAGGCACCAAACACCTGAGAGGGTCTCCTGCCTTCATGCTGTACTGACAGGTGAGAAGTCATTGAAACGGACACACGGACATTAATATTGGACATGAACCTCAAAGAAATGAGACTGACAGCATCCTGCACTTGAGAGGCTACAACGACTTGTAAAAGATGACAATGGGGGTTGACAAAGTGGGATTTCTTTGTGTCATTCAGAACTCAGGATGTGTAAACATTTTGTCTGATTTGTAGGACATCATGGAAAGACAACTGTGAGACATTCTGGTCACTGCAGAGCTTAACACTCAGCTGTTTGTCATGATGGACACTCCTCACGTTACAGTAATTAGATGATGACGATGACACTCTGTTGGCTTATGTAGGCATAAGTTTAATATGTCACTGTGTTCTGTGCAAATATATATATTAAATCTGCTTTTTTCTGCTCACATGCACAGCAGACACAGAGACAAATTAAGCACAGGGGATTACACAGAACTGCTAGGCCAGTAATATGACATAAGACAGATTAGAACAGAAGGACAGAGTGCAGTCAGACTGTGAGATGCTGTGTGCTGTTTCTATCTGTTAAGTGTATGGAATTGTATCCTGTTTTAAGCTTCGTTGCCTTTTTTGTAATTGCATGTTCGCCTAAGTGGGGTCTGCATGTGGAAAAAACAGTATAAAGCCTTGGAACAGTGCCAAACACACCTACGAATGGAGCCAACGAATGGATATAAGATACCACCACCTGTTCCTGAAAATGCCTTCCACTGCACCGACGACACAGGCAGACTCTACGCCTCAGGCTGCCACTCCCGAACTGGGTTTTATCACTGACTTCATTTGTCTGATATACAGTGAAAGCCGACATAAAACAAGGCGTTTATTACTCCTATGTGATTTCTTACCAGTGTATCACTAGGGAGGGGTATCACCTTATATGTTATATCTATCAAGATTCGGGTTATGTAACACACCACAATTATGAAATAATTTTAGCGCCCCTGCTGGAGTGGACACACCTTAAAAGGACAAACACTGGGCCTGACTTTAGGAGTGATGACATAATGGACATGGAGGACAAGACTGACATGTGACACTTCTGTCCCCGGCCACTCAGACCTCACATACTGACTGGTGACATTGACCAGCTGACTTTTGTCCACTAAACACCTCAGTGGTGCTGAGCTCAGTTTTCTTATTCCTTCTACTAATTTGTAATAAAGCAGGAGGACGAGCTTCAAATGGACTGTCAGTGTCCCAAAGTCCAGTCCAGTGGGCACAGAGGTGGTCTGAGTGGACTGTGAAGAGACCCCCATGACTGCTGACCACTGTTGTCCATTCCCAGCTCTGCCAATAAGTGATTTGATCAAAATGACAGCAAAGGAAATCCACAGCACTTTATCAGCTGACTTCACAGGACGTGTGGGGGTCACAGGAGTGACATGTTTGTGTCATCACAGTTTAAATTTGTCACAACAGCAGCTCATTTCTTTATGTCCTGCCTTTTCAATGATGACTGTTTGTAAAAGTCAGGACAGGCCAGTGGACAATAAGGGGGTGGAATAAAGATGGTGGGGTCTTTACAAGCTTTTAAAAATAATATCAGAAATATTCAAACAAAATGTTAAAAATGTAAAATCAATGGACTTGAGTTCAAATTATGAGTGCACACCAAAGGCCATCAGTCACACAGACGTCACCAAACCTGCAGGTCCCCAAGTCCTCTGCTCTGCTCAGCTCTGCCCTCTGGTGGTGACGCCCGGTCACTGCTCTCCTTCTATTTATTTCCATCTCTCACTTCTTCTCCTTTTTCTTTTCCTCTTCACACCCAATTTCCAAGTCAAGTCAGGCAGGTTTTGAGTCAAGTCTTAAATTTCAAGTCCCAAAGAAGTCATAATGTGTTTAACACCAAATGTACATTTGCTATTTCTTAAATTTACAGGAATCATTTATTACATTTATTGTTACATTTCCAAACTATGAACTCCATGTTAATACAAAGATGAACAAAAATGAAGTGCAAATAAACATGTAATGAGAATCAATTCTCAAAGTGCTGCTGAATACAACAATACAAGCAGTGCAACCAAATGAGCAGGCCAGTTCTATGTATTGTCACACATGTGTGCCCACCTGGAGATGACCTTCCTGTCTCTGTGAGGTAAGTGATACCACTCTGAGACGAGAGGGGGCGCTCACACTGACTGTCTCTCCTTATCCACATGCAGCTCTGAGAAGAAACCAAATGAGGGGAACTGACTCAGCCGCAGTGCCCAGAGCTGCCCTTGTCCTTCTGGGTGGGACTCTTGAAAAGCTGCCGGCCCCCCAGTGGATGGAGTCTGCTGTTGGACCCAGAAACATAACATGAAGCAAGCGCCATCGTGTTCACACAACTGTACAGTAAATTTGTCTATTGGGCTGAAAAGGTGTGTTTTGTTGGGGCCATCACGTCCACTTTTGTTTTGTTTCATTTGACTTCATTAAAGGGGGACACCCAGTTGGTGCCCCGACATTACAAAGCAACTTGTGCAGGTCTGTCCTCCAGTCAACACATCAGCAGACCAATATTGTCTGTTTGGATTGTGTGTATTGTCCTTAATTATGTCCATTTTATCTGTTCACTGTTGTAATTATCTTTCATTTTATAGTTTATTATAACTGTTGTCATGCACGCACACATGGGGAGCCGCAAAAAGACCCGACGAGCAGCGTAACATATCGTGCCAGGGGATCAAGGCGGGGTACTAACCTTTTTTTCTTTTGTTCCCACAGAAAGACAGAAACAACACCACCATAACTTTCCCCGGACTCACTAAACCACGCGCTGCTACTTCCGCATTCCATCCCTTCCTCTGGTCCTATCTTGATGTCGTCATGACTCCCATTCAACACCTCGGTTTCTTCCCAGCAATCCAGTCATCAGTTTCCGCTCCCTCCTCATATAAGTTCCCTCCATCCCATGCAATGTTGTTCTTGTAATGACCTCAAGTCATAGCACTGACTGTGTTTATTGTTTTTTTGAAAATCTGCAAAGTATACAGGGCCGGAAACCCCAAACCTTTATCTGTTTCTGTGTCCTTTATTACACTGTATACTTTTTACCTATTTTAATTCTCTTCATCATCACTTTAAAATTATTAATTATTTCTTTATATTTGTATAAATTATGCTTTGAAAATTAATTTCTATTACATACAGGTGCAGATCTTTTATGAAAGTAATGAAGTTTAATCTTCAGGGCTCAGATGGGACTTTAGACACTTGAATAAAAAGATTGGGTGTCTGCTGTTTGAAAAAGGGGGTTTAAAACATTATAATAACAATTAAATAGTGGCATTCAATACAAAATATTACTTAAAATTAAAGTTTAAGCTTCAGAGCCCCAAAAATGTATGCTTTATATATGCTTTTTGTTGTATTACTTTTATTTGTAGTTATGTTAAATTATTCTTTACATTTTATTATGCTAGAAGTGTGTGTTATCATGTATTATTTTCAAATATTATTACTGTAATTCCTCTTATGTTATATTTAATAATTATCTCTATTGCCAAATTTCCCACTGAGTTTGTGGTGTCTGATGGAGACGTGGCTAACCAACAACATTCCTGATGCAAGTTTGGACATTCTAGGGTCAGAATTGAAAGAGCTGACAGGGACGCTAAACGCTGTGGCAAAGGCAAAGGAGGGGGACTCGCAGTATTTAATAATATTAAACGGTGTATCACAGAACATGTAACAGTTAAGGAAACAATCTGCTGTCTGGACATTGAACTGTAAGTGGTTGGGTGTCCATCTACTCTACATGCCCAGGGAGTCTTCTCATGCTGTCATAGTCATTGTTTACATTCCACCACAGGCGACACAAAGATGGCGTGTGACATCATACTCGCAATCTTCGTGAGATTTCAGATAAAACACCAAGAATCTTTCTTTGCCATTTCTGATGATTTAAATCATACTACACTGGACTCGACTCTGACTTCCTTCTTTCAGTATGTTGATTGTCCCACCAGAAAGAACAGGACAATTTACCTTCTGTATGCAAATGTGAAGGATGCTTACCAAGAGACTCTCCTCCCCCAACCACAATCTGGTGTACCTACAGCTTCAGTACAAGTCAAAGGTTCAAAGACAACCCACAACTACACATCCCTTCAGGAAATGGTCATCTGAAACTGAAAATGGTCTTTAGGTATTGTGTTGAGTCAACCGACTTGGAGTGTTCAGCAGGAACCACATGGAGAGAATATGAATTACAAACTGCATGACAGACTACCTGAACTTCTTTATGGGTGACACTATTACTCCTGTTAAAACTGTGTGTTGCTTTGCTAATAATAAGTCCTGGATTACCAGTGATGTTAAGTACCTTCTTACCAAGAAGAAGAGAGCTTTCATAAAGAAGGACCAGGTAGAGTTGAGGAGTTTACAGAAGGAACTTAAGGTTCAACTAATGAAGGCTAAGAAGTCCTATAGGATGAAGGAAGAGCATAAGCTTCAGCAAAATAACATCAGGGAGATGTGGGATGGTATGAAGACCATTACAGTTTATAATCAAAGGAGCAGCTGTACAGCAGAGGACCATGTAGAGCTACTCACCCACCCCACCCCAAGATGCCAATATAGACTGTATAGCCCTCTCCTCCCACCAGCATGGCAGCATATCAGAAGATGCCAATAGCCCCCCTGTTTCTCGGTCTCCTGTCTCTCACACCAAAACTGTTAATGAGGTTAGAGGAGAACTATGAAGGCTGCGTCCCAGGAAGGCAGCTGGCCCAGATAAAGTGTGCCCAAGACTTCTAAAGGCCTGTGCTGCTGAACTGGAAGAACCCCTTAAGTAGATCTTCAACTTGAGCCTGTGACTGAGCAGGGTCTCCACACTGTGGAAGACCTCATGTCTCATCCCCGTTCCCAAGAAAGTGAAATCCAGTGAACCCAATGACTCCACAACAGTGGCCTTAACATCCCATACCATAAAGACCCTGGAGCGACTACTTCTTTATCTCCTCAGACCACAGGTGAATCATGCACAATCCCCCTGCAGTTTGCCAATCAAGAGAAAGTGGGTGTGGATGATACCATTCTCTACCTTCTCCACTGGTCCCACTTGAATGTGGACAAAGGATGTAGTGTTGTGAGGATCATGTTCTTTGACTTTTCCTTCATCTTCAACACCATCCAGGCCATCCTACTGAGGGCCAAACTATCCAGGATTGGATTGGACTCACAACTAGTGAACTGGATTACAGATTACCTCAACGGTAGACCTCAGCTGGGGAACTGCACATTACAGACTGTAATCAGTAGCACTGAAGCTCCACAGTGGACAGTTCTTTCCCCTCTTCTCTTCACCCTATACATACTGGACTTTAGTTACAACTCATGGATATGCAACATGCAGAGGTTCTCAGATGACACTGCATTGTATGGTGTGTTGGGGTGGACAGGAGGAGGAGTATAGGGGTCTGGTGAATGACTTTGTGGGATGATGTTGATCAAACCAAATATGGTTGAACACTTCCAAAACTAAGGAGATGGTTGTGAACTACTGCAGGTCTAGACCACCACTGAGACCTGCCTGCAATGAAGAGGTTGATGTGGAGTGGGTCTTCTTCTTCTCCTCCTTTTTCTTTTGGCTGCTCCCATTAGGGGTCACCACAGTGGATTATCTTTTTCCATATCTTCCTGTCTTCTGCATCCTGCTCTGTTACACCTATCACCTGCATGTCCTCTCTCACCACATCCATAAACCTTCTCCAACAAGACCTATAAATACATTGGAGTGCAGTTGGATGACAGGCTGGACTGGTCAGAGGGC
Source organism: Polypterus senegalus (assembly GCF_016835505.1). Classification (NCBI taxonomy): domain Eukaryota; kingdom Metazoa; phylum Chordata; class Cladistia; order Polypteriformes; family Polypteridae; genus Polypterus; species Polypterus senegalus. The sequence goes on along the minus strand of NC_053161.1, from coordinate 189,182,998 downwards.
ACAAAGGCTCTGTGCAGGAAGAGCAAAGCTGGCTCTGTTTTCTAAGGAGGCTGAGCTCCTTTAACATATGAATGTAATAAACTCCTACAGATGTTCCATCAGTCAATGGTTGCCAGTACTCTCTTCTATGCTGTGGTGTGCTGCATGTAGCTTGAAGAAGAAAGATGCTGAGTGTATTGACAAGCTGATCAGGTGAGCAGGATCTGTGGCTGACATGGAAATGGACTCTCTGGTGACGGTGGCAGAGAGAAGGACACTGTCCAGGCTGCTATCTGTCATAGACAATGAACATCACCCACTATACACCACCATAATTAAACAGAGGAGTTTGTTTGGTGGTAACCTGCTATCACAGAACTGCAATATGGACAGATTCCAGAGATCTTTAGTCCTCAGAGCCATTAGACTCTTTAACTCTTCATAACAAGGGGTGGTGGTTGAGTTCTGGGCCTGACGCTCCTTCTCTCCTCCTAAGCTGTATTGACTGTATTAGCTGGGCACCACATCTGATATCTCACATCTTGGTCACTACTGTATGACCTTTTTTTGTTGTTTTCATTTTTTATAGGTCACTTCAAACATGTTACTCTATCAGCATAAGGCATGTCACTTTATTTTATTTTACTTTAATGTTATCTCAATTTAGTATTTGTCAAATTATGTTTAATATTATGTGCCACACGTCACTTTGATGGTAGTATTATTTGCACAATTCTCACTGCACTGGCGTTATTGTATGTAAAAACACATTTACTGAATATCCACTGCTGGTTCATTTCTTATTGTTTCGTCTACTCCTACAACCACTTGTGTCTGATCGACGTCTTACTGCTACTCGCCTGTCAGCTGAGCCCTTCTCTTTATTGCTTTCAAGTCAGCCATTGCCTTTATTTCCCACTAATGAATTGTTTTCTTCTGTTATTTATGTGATGCCGGTCATTTACATACAGAGATGTCAGTGTCAGCTACTGCTGCTTACTGCCCTGCCTTGGCGACAGAAGTTGGAATACAAATAACAAGAACAACAATAAGTAACTTTTCCAAATCCTCCCCCATACTCTCGGCACTTTTTACTCCTGTGCGCGAGAATGAAAGGCATAAATAAACCTTTTAACAGGGAAAAAACTATTTTAAAATTCCTGTATGGCTACTTAGTGGAAACCAAAACACAATTTTTAGGATCAAAATGTACTGCTAATTAACTCTCACACCTCAGAGCACAAATTTCTCAGCCGCTTCTCATCCATTTTCAAACATGACGTCAGTACGTCTCAGTCTCAGCATTACATCCAGTCCAGTTGTCATGTAATGTCATGTAACAACACACATCTGTGGTACAGAGCAGACTACATTGTGAAATTCAATGTCCTCTCTGCTGGCGGGACAACAGAGCATGTGTGACATCGACAGGCCCTCCAGTTCCTGAGAGTCCATCGAGCCATTGAGCTCACAATCAGCAGTTGGCACTTTGAGTTCCCAAACCTCTCTTTATTCATGAGGATTTCAGACACATTTTGACATTAGTGTCAAATAGTGAGGAGTGAAATGATGTGAACAATTGAATTTCAAGAAAATCTCAATGTTTCACTTATAACAAAAAAATAAATAAATTGTGTTTTGCTTTCAGCTAAATTCACTCCATTCATACAAGAAGAAATAGGTTTAGTTTAACTGTTTACCTTTTCTTGCATTCATTTTGAATTTTTCTGCATGCCATTTACTATTTAATTAAAAATCTCTAAAAAAATGAAGTTTGCATATCCTCAGCTAGGTGGGTGATGATGGTGGAGAGGGTTCTTGTTTAATCAATAACTTTCCATGTTCTGAGTTTACTGAGAAAACCCAGTAATGTGCACAATGGGGTGTTGAGGGACAAGTATCCTTGTGTCAGAGAACTGGAGATTCACCAACCTGGGTAATGCATGCAACTACTGTGGCAAGCCAAATTAACATTTAGAAATAACTATAAATGTTTTTTATGATATCTGAAATGCATTTTATGATATCTCAGACAGATTTCAAGATATCCTGAAATAATACACTGTGTATTTTGAGATATCTGAAATGCATTTCAAGATATGTGTAGCATGGTAACACAGTGGCAATACTGTTGTCTCTCAGTGTGGAGACCAGGGTTCTAATCCGGGATCCTCCCTGCATGCAGTTTGCATGCTCTTCCTGTGTCTGTGTGGCTTTCCTTTAAGTGCTCTGGTTCTCACGCCCAGTCCAAAGATGTGCATGTTAGGTGCAATGGTGATACTAAATTGGCTCGTGTGTGTGGTTGGGGTGTGTGTGTGTTAAACCTGCAATAGACTGGCATCCTGTTCATGATTTGTTCCTGCCTTGTACCCTGTGCAAGCTGGGATAGGATCCAGAACTTCCTGTAACCCTTTTCAGGACTAAGTGAGTTGGCAAATGAGGTATATGAAATGCAATTCAATATAGGTTGAAATAAGATCCTGTGTATTTTGAGAAACCTCAAATACATTTAGAGATATCTTAAAATACATCTACTTATGGCAAGCCAAATTAACATTTAAAGATATCTGAAAATTAATTTCAGATATCTTAAAATGCAATTTATTTTCTAAGATATCTAAAATTCATTCTGATATATCTTAAAATAATTTCTCTAACATTATAAGATATCTGAAATAAAATTTAAAATATCTCACATGCCTTTCAAGATATCCAAAATACATGTTAAAATATCTTAAAATAACTCCTTGTGCATTTCATGACATATCAAAACCCTTTCAAGATATCTTAAAATCATTTCCTGTCTTCTTCCTCTTCTTTCAGCTGCTCCCATTAGGGGTTGCCACAGCGGATAATCTTCTTCCATATCTTTCTGTCCTCGTCATCTTGTTCCGTTACACCCATCACCTGCATGTCCTCTCTCAACACATCCATCAACCTTCTCTTAGGCCTTCCTCTTTTCCTCCTGCCTGGCAGCTCTATCCTTAGCACCCTTCTTCCAATATACTCAGCATCTCTCCTCTACACATGTCCAAACCAGTGCAATCTCGCCTCTCTGACTCTGTCTCCCAACCGTCTTATTCTTAAATATCGGCCCATCAGTCCACTTCTTCTCCACTCCTCATCATCCTCTCACTTTCCAAGATTCCATTAAACAATCTGGTTAAAAACTCCACTGCCATCTCTCCTAAACACCTCCATGCTTCCATAGGTATGTCATCTGGACCAACGGCTTTTCCATTCTTCATCCTCTTCATAGCTGTCCTCACTTCCTCCTTGCTAATCCATTGCACTTCCTGATTCACTATCTCCACATCATCCAAACTCTTCTCTCTATCATTCTCTTCATTCATCAGCCTCTCAAAGTACTCTTTCCATCTGCTCAACACACTCTCATCACTTGTGAGTACGCTTCCATCTTTATCCTTTATCACCCTAACCTGCTGCACATCTTTCCCAGCTCAGTCCGTCTGTCTATCTAGTCGGTACAGGTCCTTTTCTCCCTCCTTAGTGTCCAACCTCTCATGCAACACATCATATGCCTTTTCTTTAGCCTTCACCACCTCTCTCTCAACTTGCACCTTATCTTCTTGTACTCTTGTCTACTTTCTTCTTCTTTGCCATCTTCTTCCTCTGTATACTCACCTGTACTTCCCCATTCCACCACCAGGTTTCCTTTTCCTCCTTCCTCTGTCCAGATGTCACACCAAGTACCCTTCTTGCTGTCACCCTTACTACATCTACTGTAGTTTTCCAACCGTCTGGTAACTCTTCACTACCACCCAGTGCCTGTCTCACCTTCTCCCTAAACTCAACCTTGTAGTCTTCCTTTTTCAAATTCCACCATTTGATCCTTGGCTCTGCCCTCACTCTCTTCCTCTTCTTGATCTCCAACATCATCCTACAGACCACCATCCTATGCTGCTTAACTACACTTTCCCCTGCCACCACTTTTCAGTCTTCAATCTCCTTCAGACTGACTCTTCTGCATAGGATGTAATCTACCTGTGTGCATCTTCCTCCAGTCTTGTATGTAACCCTATGTTCCTCCCTCTTCTTAAAATATGTATTCACCACAGCCATGTCCATCCTTTTGGCAAAATCCACTATCCTCTGACCTTCTTCATTCCTCTCCTTGACACCATACCTACCCATCACCTCCTTGTCTCCTCTGTTCCCTTCACCAACATGACCATTGAAATCCACTCCAATCACCACTTTCTGTCTCTTGGGTATGCTGTTCATCACTTCATCCAATTCACTCCAAAAATCTTCTTTCTCATCCATTGCACACCCGACTTGCAGTGCATATGCATTAACAACATTCATCATCACACCTTCAATTTCCAGCTTCATAATCATCACTCTGTCTGACACTCTTTTTACCTCCAAAACCATCCTGACATGCTGTTCCTTCAGAATAACCCCTACCCCATTTCTCCTCCCATCCACACCATGATGGAACAATTTGAACCCACCTCCAATCCACCTCTCCTTAATCCCCTTTCATTTAGTCTCTTGCACTCACAATATATCAACCTTCCTTCTCTTCATCATATCTGCTAACTCTCTCCCCTTACCAGTCATACTGCCAACATTCAAAGTTCCTACCCTCTGTGCCACTCTCTTTACTTTCCTCCTCTCCTCCTTCCTCCAGACACATCTCCCCCTCTTCTTCTTCTTGTTCTTCTTTGGCCAACAGTAGCCCAATTTCCGCCAGCACCCTGTTAGCTAACAGTACTGGTGGTGGTCATTGTTAACCTGGGCCTCGAATGATCCAATATGGAAATCACTTCCTGTAAAATGTCTTATTCTTTCAATGGGACATCCAGTCTATTTTAAGATATCTCAAAATATATCTGATATATCTTGAAATGCACAGGAAGTTAGTTGAGAGGTCTTAAAATGTGTTTCAGATATTCTGGAATGTGCAGAAATTTATTTTGAGATATCTTGAAATGTATTTCAGATTTCTGAAGTTGTCGTATATCAGTTGTTAATTAGATCATAATTATATTTTGAGATATCTTAAAATAACTTCCCACTCATTTGAATATTTCTCAAATACAATTCAAGATATCTTGAAATAACTTCCTGTGCAATTCACAATATCTCAAATACATTATGAAATATCTTAACATAGACAGGAAGTCCTATTGAAAGAATAAGTAATTTTACAGGAGGTGATTTCGTAAGATCTTTAAATGTATTTGAGATATCTTGAAATACGCAGAAGGTTATTTTGTGATATCATAAAATTCATTTTAGATATATTAACATGCCTGTGGATGTATTTTAGGGTTAGGGTTAATAACACTAACCCTAATTTTTTTTTCTCAAAATGTATTTAGGAGATCTCAAAATTGAAAGGAACTTATTTCAGGATATCTCAAATTGCATTTCACATATCTTAAAAAGTGTTTCTGATATCTCTAAATGTACAGCATATCATTTCAAGATATGATGAAAATAATTAAATCAAATGCATTTCAGATATCTTGAAATAGATGCATTTTCATATATCTTTAATTCACTGTGAGATATCTAAAATGCACTTCCAGATATCTCTAAGTGTTCATTTGGCCCACCATATGGGAAGTTATTTTAAGATATCTTGAAATTCACTTTTATTTGAAAGACCTAAAATACATTTTTAGAGATCTCAAGTTCATTTCATGATATCTTTAAATGGGTCTCTACTCCACTTTAGATACAGTATCTTAGAATGTGTTTCAATATATCTCAAATGCATTTTGAGATAGCTTTAAAAAGAAGTTAACTTACTTTAAGCTGTCTGAATAGCTTTTTCAGTGGTCTACAATACAATTTAAGACATGTGAAATACATTTCCAGATGTTTCCAAAACAGCTTCCTTTCCATTTTCAGATACCTTAAATATATTTCAAGATATCTTATAACAGACAGAATGTCACTTTGAAAGAATAGGCAATTTTATAGAAAGTGATTTTGAAATGTCTTGAAATCTTGTCATTAAATTACAATTACAATATTCTTTTCTTCATGACTTAATGTATAGGGCACTGGTTCCCAAACTTTTTTGATTCTCGGGGCACTTACCAAACCATTCAAATTCTAGTTTGCAAAATAGCAAATATTGTTTTTTAAATTAAGGGTTAAGTAAAAATACATAAAATACATATTTAAGATCACAAAAAAATGTAATTGAACAAATTCAACTAGTTATAATTAGTGGGACTGTGGTGTAGCAGGTCTGTGGCTACAAAAGATTGGTGGCTTTTAAATAATCCATTTGCCGTGTCAGTCTCCGTGGGCGCGATCGTACAGCCGCGATGAGTTGATGGAGTAATTGGGGCGAGTCACACCTACACATGAGGGTGTGATCGTTCTCAGTTTCTTAATTGGCTTCCTGCAGTTCGTGATTGAGACACTGCACCCACGGAACCATATTAGAACGGGCTGGCACAGAAGAAGAGGGAAAAAAAAGGAGATGAAAAAGAAAGGAAAAAGGCTTGGAGAAGGAGAGTGCAGCATTGGGATGAAAAAAGAGGACGAGCCAGCCAGCCAGCCTGCATGAATGAGAGAAGTCAGCGCGATTCTATGTGCCACCTTGTAAGATGCTAGCAATGTATTGCTTGGTATTGATGTATGTTTGTAAAAATGACCTGTTTGTTGATTTAACTCTTTTAACTTTCTGGTAAAGTAGTCACAAGATTTACTAACCATGCTGGGATGATTGGTTTCTAATTGGCATTTCAACTCAGAATGCACTCTGGTGCCAAAACTTCCATACACAGTACATACTGTGGCCTATCTTCACCATTGACTTCTGTCAACGTAAAACCAAAGTCCAAATAACTGTCATCATATTTTCGATATTTGTGCTTCTTCACACTCTGGTTGACATTGCCACTGGTTGACGGTGTGCATGCTTTATTTTCATCTTAAAATGCTTATTACTGTTTAGTAAAAACCAATCAATTTTTAAAAAATGCATACGAGAAGAAATAATTAAAAAACTTCACTTGATTTAATCACAACAATATACAGTTGATACAATCTTAGAAAACTAACTCAACACTAAGACTGCACGAAACCAACAGCTATTTATATACGAACACAAAGTACAGAGAAAGTTTGACAAACTACTAAAATAATTGAGAAACTTAATTATGTTAGAGTGCCTTCTAGTAACCGTTTGAAGAGGCTTCCACAAACAGTTATTACTTAGTGAGTCACTGGTTTGCACCAGGTCAGCCAGATATCCCTCCCTATCACACTGAATTGAAAATGGAAAAAAAATTATGAAAATTTGGTAACATTTCGTGGTGCCCCTGTTAGAAAACAGCGGCACCTCAGGGCACCGCTACGCACAGTTTGGGAACCACTGGGATAGGAAATGGCATGAAAGTGCAGTCACATGGTGTCACTTTGTCCTGAGTCACCCCTAATATGGTGTAGTAGAAGTGACCAGCAGCTTTGTGAATGTCTGGTGGTCTTTTTAATCTGCCATTTGACTGGTCCAGCTGGTCAGTCAGGGGGTTGAGCAACTTTACATTTTCTTCTTGTTGTGGGTTACTAGTTGTCACTTGTCACACAGCCATGTGCACAGAATTGCCCCCAAGCTTGTCTCAGCTCTTCATCTTGTCGTCTGTCCTGCTTTTCTCCAAACTCTCAGCCTTTTTCTAGTCCTCCCAGTTCTTTGTCTTGGCCCAGTCATCTGAGGTCAGGTTTGAACCCGAGTTTGTCCTTGTTGTACTTAGCAGTTGTTTTGTGCTAATGCCCACTTGTCTGTTTAAAGACTTGAAATATGTTGACTTAAAGCTGTCCTGTGACCTCTCTGATCCACGTGCTCTTAACTGGTTTGTGATGGCCTCAGTGGTCTGCAGCTGTCACACTTCCTTGAAACTGAGACATCAATAGTCAAGTCAGAGGATGAGCCGAGTAATAAGGTCACAAACGAGCAAAAGGAGATGGTAAATGGTTAGTGTTTTCATTATACAACAAACTGAAGTGTTTACAACCTAAACAAAGTACAGTACTTCAATAAATAAGTAAATAAATAAATGAATACTCCCCAATAAAAAGAGTGTTCTTTGGTGGAAATTTAAATCATAGATAAAAATGAGGCAGGTTTTGACCTTACCCTTTGAGCGCTGTGTGCTCACTCCTTTCAGGACTAGATCTCAACCACTTGTCTCCACTCCACTGCATCAGCTCAGCCACAATACTGCCTTTACTTTATTTCTCATTCAACCTCCGTCTCCATCTTTTCATTTTTCTTTCCTTCTCAGTTTTGTTCTTGACTATCCTGCTCAGCTCATTTTAAACTCACTGGGGTGCAGGTGTCTAATTACCGACCCCAGAACACTAATGAGGACACTGGCTGAACCACACGTGTCTGCAGGTGTAAAGTGCGCTCCGCCAATTCACCACCAACACTCCAGGTCTGCTCTGCTCCCCCACACTACCACATCCACCTACGCCCCTCTGAGTCCACCATTTTAATTTAAAAACCTGCACACAACCACTGACCCCTGACATGTGTCACCAAACAGCTTTGTATTTAGTAGTAAAGAGAATCACGCAGTGACCAGAGTGACCAGTGAGGCACAGGACTAGTGTGACAGGTGTCCTTAGTAACGTCAAATTATTCACATCTCCAATCGACCATTTGATTGTCTGCTGACATTGAGGAAGACCCTGACTGAGTGAAATAACAAAAGAAGGATTTGTGAGGCAGAGGGTCTGGACCTGTGATGACATCAGTGAAGACCATGTGTGTATAAAAATATCAAAAAGGCGCTATATACTGGATTATTGAGAAAGTCATGTGACAGCCTACACTGATCATGTGGTGAGATTCTTGTTTTAATGTCCCACAAGAGACACAAGTGTGAGTTACAAACACAAGAGGGCGCCACTCCTCACACTGGAGTATCTCACTGACACACCCACTGGGGTCACCTTTCCAGAATCCTCTCAGTGTCTCTGTCGTCTACTGCACATGATGTGTGTGTCCACCTGTTGGTCACTAAGCCCACTGACAGATATATGTCAATGTCCTGTGTACACCTGGGGGTCATGTCTTGTAGAATGATGTCGGCCTGTTCAGTCCACTTGGCTATAATGGCGGTCACTTCCTGTGTCTCCCACCTTACTGTCCACACTGCCTTCAGTCCTAATCCTCTCCTCCCTTTGACCTTCTCTTTCTGTGTATTTCTGGCTGGTCATTTCTACTGCTGCTGTCCACCTTTCCTCCTGTTCCTCTGTCTGTCCTCCTCTCTCTCCTTCTCCTTATTCTCTGCCTTGTCCTCCTCTTTTATTCATCCTTTTCTTCATTCTGTTCATCTCCTTCTCTTGTCTCTCCTTATCTTTGCTATTCTATTCTCCTTGTCCTTATCTGTCACTTCAGTCCAGCTCTAGCTGTCCACTCCTCTTTGTCTTCTATCACTTTAGTCGTCTCTTCTCCTCACACTGACTGTGTTTCTCCTCCTTATTCTATTTTAGTGATTTTTAATAAACTTTAGTGAGGACATCAGAGGAGTGTAAGGAGGAAAGTGACAATGGAGGACAGGAACAAGTACGAGATTAAAATAAAAAATGTACAGCGTGGGCTTGTGGAACAAGAAATAAACAACAGTCTGGACAGAGATGATGAGGAGAGTGACCAGTGTGGTGGAGGGGCTCAGGGTCACAATGCTGTCTTTATGAATTGAATTATTAAAAGGAAACCTACAGCTGTGTAACCTCACGTCAATCTGTCTGTCCATAAGGGACACTGCAGTCTGTCCTGATTAAATACAGCGTTTGTGTTGTGGGAGTGGAAAAGTCAGAGCGATAATGTGACAAGAAATAAAATTCATGAGACACACACACACACACACACACACACACACACACACACACTCACACTTGTTGTTCACTTACCTCAGTTTCTCTAATTTGCAGTTTTCACTCCTCAGCCCCTCACACAGCTGATCCACTCCTGAATCCTTCATGTTGTTGTTGTTGCTCAGGTTCAGTTCAGTCAGTCGTGAGTGTGGAGAAGAAAGAGCTGAGGAGAGAGCTGAGCAACATCTGGAGGTGAGACAACATGACCTGAGGCTGTGGAGAAGAAGAGAGAGAAGTGAGGACATGAGGGGAAACAGACAGACAGACAGAAGGACAAACAACACAAAGGTTCAATGGCCACTTGTATTCTGACTTCTCACTGAAGTGCAGTGTGAACACGAGACCACTGCCATTCTTATAAAGTAAGGCACTATATACCTGACAGGGTCTCCTGTCTTCATGCTGGACTGATTGGTGCCAAGTCATTCAGACTGACATGTGGACATCAACACTGGATAAGAACGTCACAGACATGAGACTGACGGCGTCCTGCACTCAGGTGACCAGATGGACTTGTCACAGGTGACCTCGGGGTGAGGATGACAAACTGGAATTCTGGTCTGTCATTTACCACTCAGGACTGGCAGCTCTAGTGGTGACCAGCAGCAGGTCTGTTTGTCTCTGTCTTTGTTAAAGATTTTTTAATTTGTTGTGATTAATTTTTAATTATGGGTTCATTTTCTCAACAGGAATAAAGGAATACTGAAGTGTTATGGAGTCCTTTCTTTTATTTGTTTTTTATTATGTTGGTGATACTTTTTAACTTTTCTTGTTGTCGTCCAGATTTGTCTTCTATTCACCTGAGTGATTCAGTACAGCCAGGAGTTTCTACTGTGACCTTACCTGCCAAGTGCAGACACAGCCAGAGCTGCTTACAGAACTTTCTACTTTGAAGAGACAGGATGAGTCTGATGAAGGTGACAAGTGGAGGTCACTGAAATGTGGTAGATGTGAAGGGGCTCGTTTGAGGTAACAGGTAACCCAACACATTCCACTTTGACTGTAATAATGGCGACTGTGCAGTCCTTACATAATCAACTTGATGAATTACAAACTAATGCTTGTGTTCAGACAGAATACAGAGAAGCCTGCAATATGGAGACGTGGCTCTCTGAGTCCATTAGTGTCACAGAGCTCATCATTGAGATGCCTTCTTCACAGGTAAAGGGCCCGGTGGCGTCTGACCGTCTGTATATAAATGGGGGTCTCAATCAGTAACAGTCAGAAAAGCAGTGAGCTCTGCGGACATTGAGCTGCTCAGCGTGACACTCAGACCACTCTACTCATTCAGAGGATTTCCACAAATATTTGTCACCGTTGTTTGTATTCATCCTTCAGCTCACCCATCGATGTCACCAGAGACGATTATCACAGCTTTAGTTTACATGCTGAAAGTGAACACTCAGACCAAAGCATCAGAAGCCTAACCTTTGTCACCAGGCCTTAAACAAAGTCACCAAAAGCACAAACACATTTTCTTATTTGCACTTTGTTTGTAATTCTGCAGCACTTTTGTGAAATACTCCACACTATTTCTTACATTCAACACTTTCTGTAGGAATTTAAAAGTCCACAAGAAGACAGTGAAGCTCTGGAGTGAAGATTCAATCCAAAGTCTCCAAGGCTGCTTTCATTGTCCACACTGAGATTTTTTGTATGGCAAGCCAAATTAAGATTTAGAAATATCTCAAAATGAATTTCAGATATCTTAAAATTTAATTTACTTTATAAGATATCTAATACTCACTTTAAAATATCTTTGAATAATTTCCTTTTACATTTTAACAAATCTGCAATTCATTTTGAGATATCTTAGAAAAGACAGGATGTCCCATTAAAAGAACAGGAAATTTTACAGGAAGTGATTTCAGGTTATCACAAAATTTATTGAAATATCTTGAAATACACAGGAATTTACTTTAAGGTATCTGAACATGTATTTTAAGACATCTTGGAATGTATTTGAGATATCATACTATGCTTTTTAGATATCTTAAAACAGATGTATATTTTAGATATCTTGAATTCAATTTGAGATATCTAAAATACATTTCCAGATATCATAAAATGTATTTTAGGATATCTCTAAATGTTCATTTGGCATTCCATATGAAAGGCCAATTTAAAATATCTGAAAATTCATTTGAGATATCTTGAAATGCATTTGAGATGTCACAAAATGTACTGCAGATATCATAAAATGTTAAGAAGCTTATTTGAAGATATCTCAGAATGAGTTTCTGATATCTTAAAAAGTAAACTGCATTTTAATATATATACGTTTTGAGTTATCTCTAAATGTTATTTTGACTTGCCATACAACTACACAAACTTTGAGTACAATGCAATGACTGTCTCCTATTCAGTTAACAGTGTTGTTATTTAACATGCTCCAGTTTTGCTCCAGAATGTCCTTGATGAGCTGGATGGACTGCTCTCTTTCATCCCAGCTGACAACAGCTCACTTTTACACATTGGGGACCTGAAGATCTACCTGGTCAGTCCTCCTGCTGCAGACTTTCTTGCTCTTCTTTTCTTGTTCAACACACCACAGAAGAAGTGTTAGCTTGCAAAGCTTTGCCGGGAAAAACAACAGCACAAGAGATTTTCAGAATTCTTTCAGAGTGTCTCGCCACTCATGGACTTGAATGGATGTGGTGTGATTCTGTGTGCACAAATGGCGCAGCTAACATGACAGGCCACCGAGGAGGCTTGAAAGCGTTGGTGAAAGGGAAAAATCCATCAATACAATGGAATCACTGCATTATTCATCGACAATCACTTGTCTCGAAACACTTAAGCGTGGAGTTCAATGAGACACTGAACACTGTGGTCAAAGCTGTGAACTTTATCAAGCCACATGCTCTGAACTCTCGGCTCTATCGACTAATTTGCCAGGACATGGGTTCGGAACACGAAACTTTGTTTTTGCATACCGAAGTCAGGGGGCTGTCTCGTGGAAAAGTTTTGAGGAGGTTATTCGCGCTCCGACGCAAAATTTACGTCTTTCTTAAAGATCAGAAATTTGCTTTTGTAACGCACTTTGAGGATGAGCAGTGATTATGCAAAGTCGCATATCTTGCCGACATATTTGCAAAAATCAGTGAGTTGAATTTGAAACTTCAAGGACAGATCAGCAACATATTTTCTTCCATTGACAACATGCAAGCTTTTCATAAAAAAGTTATCTATTGGAAAAACAGAATTTCTGCTGGACATCTTTCAATCTTCCCAACAATTTCATGTTTTTGTGAAGACTCAAACATCGAGCTTTCAAGCTTTTCTAATATCAAAGCATTGATCATCGATCATTTGAAGAATCTAGTAAACGAAATTCTCCAATATTTCCCTGAAATCGAAACAGATGGTGCCCAGAACAACTGGATTTTGAATCCTTTTTGTGAAAACAATGTTGAGACAGCAGAACTTTCTGATGACTTGAAAGAGAAATTATTTGAACTTCCAGCAGACAGAACTTTTAAAGCAAGAATGGACAGCAACGTGGGACATTTCTTGCACAGTGTGCGTCAAGAATATGAAGACTTGAGTAATGCAGCGTTGTCAGCATTGTTGCCTTTTCTATTGACATATTTATTTGAAAGTGCTTTCTCGGCTTTGACCGCAATAAAAACTAAAGAACGAAACCGGCGTCAGCCTGAAGGTGATGTTATACTAGCTGTCACCAGTATCCATCCTCACATCAAATCTTTGATAGCACAAAAACACATTAGAAAGGTAAGCACACGCCATTATGAAGATGAGTACTTTTATGCGTGAACTTATGCGCGAGGGGAACCCACGGACATACTTTCACACCCTTTGGGGGTAACAATCGCGAAAAAGGTTAACAACCGAGGCTCTACAGGTCCTGCAAAGTCTAAATGAACACGTTGCTAAGGACTGGCAGGCCATTCCTGTGGATGCAATGATGTTGGACTTGACATAATTCTGAGGCATTGGCATGATGAACATGAAGTTGCCCTTTCTTCAATATCACAATCAAGTTCAGGCCACCAAAAGTAACTCTGGACTAGCTCTTTCATTTGGACTGTGCCATAGTATCCGAGGTGCAACTCATCCAGAATGGGTTTCCTCTATCTTGGTGTTATGATCACTCACATGCTCCACATGAGACATCCTCCTTCCACTGATAGCTCATTACCCCAGGAAAGGTAAGGCTGAAGCATGAAGGGTGCTAAACTGCTGACCTCTGACCATGCAATCGAGTAGTTCTGAAAGTGTTGAATTGTCCTTGGTTTCCTGCCTGATTGGGTTACAGGTGTACCCTCTTTTTTATTGGTTGTATTGCCTCTTTTTTCTGGGTTTTTCAGGTAGAGTGAGCCTTGACAGCCATCTGCATTTCGATGTGCCTCAGAAGTCTTGTGTTTATCTCATAATTGTGAGCCCCAAGCAGCAATGCTCAGCTCTGATGTCAGCTTACTGTCATAGATTGTACAATAGTATATGAGCCAAATGTAGATGTGAGTTGTTGGTATCTGTTACCAAAGTAAGTTTTTGACCAAACAGTTAAATTTGATTTTTTTTTTAATTTCAGAAATTATATTTAATGTCTTTTTTTCTGAGGATATTTTGTTTCACTTTTATTTAATGTTATTCAGGCAAATGCATTTGGTTGCCACAATATTCAATACAGCAGCACCAACGCGATAAGGGGTGGCATCAAATGCTAGATGAATTGGGTCAAAATGTGTGAAAACTCCATCAATTGATTGTCCATATGGAACCAAAGCAGGATGCTCTTCAAGACAGAGAGGCTTTTATCTTTGGCTACTTCAAATAATAACCACCTTTCTCTACACCCTCAAGCATACACAGTATTTAATCCTGGGATTAAAACATTTAAAGAACTGTATATAGATAATGCCTTTGCATTTTGTGAACAATTATGTTTCAAATGTAACTTCTCATCAACACAATTTTTCCACTACTTTCAAATCAGAAACTTTGCTAAAAGCAATCTACCCAAATTTCCACACCTCCCAGCCATTTCTATTCCAGAAGAAATACTAATCAGTCTTGAAAACTCAGACAGCATCTCAACAAGAGATAAAAACATATTAAAATCTCTTTCTTTCAAAGAACTCAGGCTACAATGGGGAAAGGATCTTTTACTTAACATCTCAGAAAAGGAATGGAAGTCAGCCATGCACAGAATACACTCCAGCTCCATTTGTGTAAAGCATTCAATCATTCAACTTAATCTTTCATTGATCACATTTATCACATTTAAAATTGTCCAAAATGTATCCAAGGTCAACCTGCGAACGTTGCAATCGAGCTCCAACCTCACTGGGCCACATGTTTTTGAAGTGCACCAAATTAACATCATTTTGGACAAAAATCTCAAATCTCAAATCTCATTACAAACTGATTGTAATGGCTGACACCACACTATTGACATGTAGACTTATCCTGCTTAACTGGAAGAAACCCAGCCCATCTTCTAGAATAAGTCAGTGGGTAACTGAGGTTATATATTATTTGAAATTGAAAAAATTCAAATTATCATTTAGAGGATCTGTGCAGAACTTTTTTTTTTAATATGGCAAGATCTACAGTAATTAATAACATTAATTAATTAACATTAACAGAATAAATATTTATATTGGGGAAAGGACATTCTCCTGTACTTGGTGCTTTTGAAGATTTGCTCTTGATGTTGACTCTCCTCTCTTTCTCTCAGGGGAGGGGGTCAAATTCTGCTTTGTAATTTTGACTTGATTATATGGAATGTTATTTTCTTCAATTAAAATAATTAAAAAAAGTGTTAAAACTCTCTTGCCAGCCAGTGTTGCCTCAGCTTTGCTGAATGCCATGTCACACTCATGCGACCATTTCCAGGGTCTTCCGTCACACAGCAATGTTGCTAGCTGTGGTATGAAATGCCCATAGTAGTTCAGGAGACCCAAGAATGATCTCAGTTGGCTGATGTTGCTTGGAGCAGAGGCAACCACTACGGCCTTCACTTTTGAAGGATATCACAAGAAGCAGACGCAAGAGTCATAAAAAGTTTTGGGGCAGCCACCCATATAATATCCCTGGCTGCAAAATGGGTAAATTGCTAGCACATATGTGATCAGAACGGAGTCCAAAATAGAACTGATTAAGTTATTCAAATATGGCGTCTTTAAAGGCCAGAAAAGGAAGTGAAGTCATCGAAGGCAGAACTTCCCTTGAACATTTTGCAGGAAAGTGAGATAAAAGGTCAGTGCACTCTGCCACCCCCTGGTCTGGAATGGAATTACCCTCATTTAGACCCTTTAGCTACCCCCCATGTGCATGTGTGTGACAAGGAGCAGTGTGCAAAGTGTCAGCCTCAATTACTTGCTCTAGAAGCTTTGAAGAAGTCACATTTGTCCTTATAAACATGCAACCCATACTCTTCTAGCCTGCTTAAAATTTTATCCAGATTTTCCTCATCCTCCTTGCCATCTCGGCCAATGACCAGGATGTTATCCAGGTAACTCTGGACACGTTGTAGTCCAACTAAGCGTTTGATATGCTGGAATAAAGCCTGTAATCCCAAGTAAGTAATCCCAAAAGGTAAGCGACTATAAGAGCAGAACCTTTTATGTAATGTTATCGTGAGGTACTTTTCTGAGCCCTCATCAATATGCATTTGCAAATATGTTTGGCCAAGGCCTATTTTATTATTTTTTTCTCCCAGCTAACCCAGCAAAAAGATCTTGAATCACAGAAAGGAGGTATTGCTCAGCTATGAGTACAGGGTTTACTGTTAACTTAAAGACCCCACGTGATCATGTTCAACAACTGGAACCACAGGTGTGGCCCGCTTAGAATGAGAAACAGATTTTAGCACTCCAGTCTGATGAGTGTAAGGTCAAAAAGCAGAGGAAACACTCCCTGCCTTCAAAAACCTTGAGTGACAATCCCCTTCATTTCCCACTGTTCCTCTTGGAAGACAGCTTGATGCTTTCTCAAGACCACAGCCAACTCAGGCTCTCTTACAAACACAACATTCGCCTGTACATTTTAAATAATAATAAACGACAAAAATCAAATACAAAAACTCTCCTAGGCCACTACCACAATTATGTAATTCAGTGGCAAATAGAGGTTGTACCAATCATGGAGAAAATGTGACAAAGGTGATTTCAGTGGAATGGAACCATTGCTGACATCGCCAACCACTTCAAAGTGGATGGCCAAAACATTACTGCCTTGATGCGATCAGAATGGACATGAAGCTCACTCAACTACACCTACGTCATTCACTTGATTGCGCACAATGTCACACTGCTATCCAAAAAGCAGAACCAGCATCAGTGCAACGACACTAAGATGAAGAAGAGAAGAATAAATGACACAAATATTCTCAGATTTTGTGATCAAATCTCTACAGTAGAAATTCATTTTTGCATTGTTCATACAATTCACGACCTTCCCAGTAGGTGGTAAATTTCAGCATATAAATTTTTCTAAGATGGCATCAGCGATCAAAATGACCTAAAGAAAACAAAAGAATGCTGTATTGGAGTTTTGTAAATATAACACTGCAAGTGACAATAGTAAGTGCACAATATTAGAGCTGGGTACCTTGTATGCTGTGCCGATTAATTGTATAAACCTGACAAACCTTAAAGTTCGCTTAAATAGCCGTCAGTAATCAGCCAACAGTCCATTTGTGGGTATCGGAAAAGAGAAGCTGAGAAGCACGGGCAACAAGAGCACACATGCAAGTGGAAGTTCACATAATATGAAACAGCAAACATTAACATCATGTTTGCAGAAGCAGCAGTTTGGGGAGCAAACTCAGGTAGTACTGTGTTCATTAACCATTTCTCTGGGAAACAGTTTACAAAAGGAGACTATTGTATCACATCTATTCTTTTGTTAACCATTGTTTGCATGTCAGGATCCACACAAATAACTTACCATAAAGACTTTATCGGAACTGTAAACTTCATTTTGGGATTTGCTTGTGGCATTTGTTTTGTATTTTTGCCATTTCCTTTCATTGCTGTGTTTTTAAATAGCTATTATAGTAAATTGTTGATATAAATATTTGTTGCTTAATATATTTAATCTATTTGGACATTTTACTGGTGTGTGTTGTTAATATTCGGGCTTAAGTGTCGGCCTGATTCCACCCATCCCTCATTTTGCAAGTCACAATGGCTTTATCGTTACGCAAATCTGTAGACAACCTCAGCACCCTCCAGAAGTCGCGGTTCACTGCAGTGTCATATAAACTGACTGTGTCTTACTGCAGATGTCACAGCATGTGGGTAATATCAGCAGTAGGAACAGATCTAGGATCTTAGTCTATAAGACACCTTAACACCTCATTTAATAACTTTAATTTTAGGTGTTTTTATGTGATTAAATGATGTTAACTAAACCACTGAGGCAGTAAATCATTTTTAAACCATATCTTACCAGCTGCTGTAGATAATACTCATAGCTGCTTGCCTTTCCAATATTAATTGCCCAACACAGTTCTGAACACTTTAATCAACAATGACGAGACGTGAAAAATCCAATTTAATTTAAAAACAATTTTATTAATATTAATAACCTTTTTAACATAAGATTAAGAACTTAGTTAATACCTTATAAACTAGTCCAAACTTTCTGAATCTCAGAATTAAACTGGTAACTGTTTTTACAAAGTTCTTCCACATGAAATGACAAAATTCCTTAAGACCTTATAAACTGGTCCAGACTTTATCACAGAATGTTAACTGGTAACTCAATGGTTTTACAATGTCCTCATCTCTCACACAAACACAATCACAATCTTCCTTCACTTGTCCATCTTCACCTTCTCCTGCCTTCCAGTCTGTAGAAAATGAAAGCCACCACTTCATCACATCCTCAACTTCTTTGTTAATTTGTGGTTCAGAAGATATTTTCTAATAGCAGCTTAAAAGCCAAGTGACATTTAAATAGCTATGACAACAATGGTGACTCATGGTAAACACGCGTGCAAACACTTCAACTGTGATGTCTGCCTGCAAAACAAATTGTACTGTAAGCATATAATTAAAAAAGTCATGGGCAGTATTATATTATCTGTTTTAAAAAATATATTGAAAAAATCAGTGATCACTTAGCTAAGAGTGGTTGAGTTAAACTAATTATGATAAAATTACAATGTAGATAAATTAAAGCAAAGGGAATGAAAAGAGTTAAATAGTTAATAATGATCCCATCTGTTGGTTGAAGGGAGGCAAAGGAGGTTTTCCCATTGAGACAATTCCCTGTAATTCACATTTGCTCAATGTTCTCCACACCGTCTCCTTATTGTTTCCACCATTCAGACCTGAACGATTAATCTGAGGAGATGCGACTGGCCAATGTACAGTATAGACAGGCTGTGTACGTGTAAAGGTGAACATCACTTGATCTCAATTGTATGAAAAGCTGTTTGCTAAAAATGGATGACTGAACATTTTCTCTTTCATGTCTGGACTGTGCAGTTGACATTCCTGACTGTGCAGAGCTTTCAGGTCGTTTAGTGGCAGAAGCCCCTCTTCAATGTTGTCAGTAGAGGTTTGTTGCTGTGCTTGCATCAGTTTAGAATGAGTGACTGCTGCTCAAGGATTATTTCCTGCTGAATGAGGATATCCCTGATCAGAGCTGAAAGAGAAAAAGAAAAAAATGAATTAAGACGTGTAACAAATGTCAACCTCGAGTGCTGTTTGACAACAATAATCCCTAAATTTCATGTGATGTCAGTAATGTCATACAGTACACCAAAAGGGCAATCCCAGCAATACAACAGAAATACACGCAGCATTCTGTGTTGTGTAGACTTCAGTTTTTTTCTTATGTAAAAATGCTTAGAGGGCATCAACAGCCACATAGCAGAGAATTAGAAATCCTTAACTGGTCATTGTAAACACACCACAGTGCACTACAATGAAATGTGACCTCTGCAGAGTAATTTTCATTGAAACAATTAATACTATGATAACACAAGAACACAAAAGAAAAGGAGCACACTGCAATAATCTGCACCTTAAACCTCCACCTCATGACTGCCATGATATCCTTACTAAATTAAGTTATCTTCACACGTCTGATTTGTATCACTTGGAAGTTGCTGTGGGGAATGATGGGACCACTGGGTTTGGCCTTAACATCGATGAACTACAGAAGTAAACACAATCGACCGTTCTAGTTATACTAATCAATTCAAATAACAGAATAGAGATACTGTATCTACCCAGACAACACCTGTATATGTTGCATTTACCATTCCAGTCGTACTCTCTACATTTAAATAATGTCTACACGCATTTGCTTGTTGAAGTTCAGCAGATCTGCTTATTCAGGCAGTTTTATGAGAATACAATGTAAGAACACACATCAACCAGAAGTGTGAAGTATTAATATACATCAACCTCAAGAGTCCTTATTTAAGTCTAACATGTAGATAACTCATCAATGTCAAGAAACTACCTACAGGTGGCGCCATTGTAGGGGAGTCTGTTGGGACCAAGGGTCAACAAGATAAATAAAATGCAGGAAAATATTTAGAGAATAGAATAGAATAGAATGTCTTTTATTGTCACTATACACATGTACAATGAGATTAAAAGCAGCTCCTTCAGTGCAGACATATATGTAGAACACAACAAGTAAATAAACAAATAAACAAATGGTGCAAACATTTGCAAAAAAGTTGCAAAGAAGTTGCAAAAAAAGTTCAGCAATGCTATATACATATGGAAAGAATAATAACTATTGGGTTATTGCACATTATTTAAATAATGCACAATAATGATGATCATGTGCAGTGATTAGTGGATGTTGGACCCTGAGAGTAATGATATTGTACAGTATACAGATATTGCACAGTTATTATCAATACCATTTAGGTATTGAATATTGCACAGTTGATGGATAGAAGGAAGTCCAGGGGCTGGGGGGTTAGACTGTGTAGTCAGTGCAGGTGTGAATTTAGAATGGCTATGGCTTTTGGGAAAAAACTGTTCTTGAGTCTGTTTGTCCTTGTTGTGATGCACCTGTAGCGCCTCCATAAGGTCAAACAGATCAGAGCCAGGGTGGGAGTCGTCCTTGATGATGATTTTTGCTCTGCTAAGGCAGCGGGAGGTGTAACTGTCCATCATGGAGGGGAGAGGGCAGCCGATGATCTTCTGTGCTGCCTTTACTACTCTCTGAAGCTTCTCCCTCTCTGCCATGGTGCAGCTGCTGTACCATACTGTGATACAATACTTCAACAGGCTCTCGATGGACGAGCGGTAGAAGGTCAGTAGCAGGTTGGAGTCCAGGTTGTGCTTTCTGAGGACCCTCGGGAAGTGTAACCGCTGCTGAGCCTTCTTGATGACTGCTGTGATGTTGTCTGTCCAGGAGATGTCAGCAGAGATAAGGACACAGAGAAACCGGAAGGTATGGACCCTCTCCACACACTCACCGTTGATGTAAACGGGGGCTAAGTTGGTGCTGTGCCTCCTGAAGTCGACAATGATCTCCTTGGTTTTCCTGGTGTTCAGAGCCAGATTGTTCTTTGAACACCAGGCTGCCAACTTCAGGACCTCCTCTCTGTGGGCTGCCTCATCTCCCTTTGAGATGAGTCCGACCACTTTGGTGTCGTCAGCAAACTTGACGATGAGGTTATTGTTGTGGGCTGGACTGCAGTCATGGGTGTAGAGACAATACAGGAGGGGGCTCAGTACACAGCCTTGTGGGGTACCGGTGTTCAGTGTGCGAATGGAGGAGTGGTGGGGGCCGAGACTCACAGTCTGGAGCCGGTTGGTAAGAAAGTCTTTTATCCAGACACATGTGAGAGGGGGGAGGCCAAGAATGACCATTTTGGTGATGAGAATGTCAGGAATGATTGTATTAAAAGCTGAGTTGTAATCCACAAAGAGCATCCGGACGTAGCTCTGCTGCTGCTCCAGATAGCTCAGCACAGAGTGGAGAGCTACGGCGATAGCGTCTTCTGTGGATCAAATTGGTAAGAATCGAAGTCTTGGGGGAGATAGTCCTTGATGAGCTGGAGAACCAGTCTCTCGAAGCACTTCATGGGCCACAGGGCAATAATCATTTATGCTGGTGATGGGAGATTTCTTCGGCACTGGAATGACTGTGGCTGATTTTAGGCAGGATGGAATGATTGCTTGAGCTAGGGAGAGGTTGAAGATTTTGGTGAAGATAAGGGTGAGCTGATGGGCACACGCTCTGAGCACCCTACCAGGCACTCCATCTGGGCTGGCAGCCTTCTTGGGGTTCACTGCCAGGAGCACCCGTCTGACATCTTGCCTCTTTACAGTGAGTGGAGTGGTGTAGGAACCCGGTGAACGTGGGAGCATGGCTGGAGCAGGTGAGTGCTGCTGTTGTGATGATTCAAAGCGAGCAAAGAAGCATCTCCTGTTGTTGCACCACAGTCTCTATAGTTTGTAATGTTTTGTATTCCCTGCCTCACCTCCTGTGTATTGTGGCTAGACAAGTGGGACTCTATGCTCCTCTTATGGTTCATCTTGGCTTTTTTAATTCCACTTTTCAGAGCGGCTCAGGCAGCTCTGTACAGAGCTCTATCACCTGACCTGAAGGCAGCGTTGTGGGCTCTGAGGAGTGTACGGACCTGGGTGGTCATCCAGGGTTTCTGGATTGGGAAAACCTGAATTTTTTGTCCACAGTCATATTTCCGATGCAGAACCTGATATAGTCCAGTACCGTTCCTGTGAATGTTTGCAGCTCTTGGTGTTCAAATATGTCCCAGTCCGTCTGTTCGAAGCAGTCCTGTAGTTTGGAGAGTGCATTTTCAGGCCAGGTTGTAACAGTCTTTATGGTGGGCCTGGCACTGCATCTGAGGGGGGTGTAGGCTGGGGAGAGCAGGAGAGAAAGATGGTCAGACTGGCCGAGTTCGGGGAGGGGTATAGCTCTGTACTCGTGCTTGATGTTGGAGCAAACATGGTCCAGAGTGTTCTCCCCTCTAGTAGAACACTTAACATGTTGATAAAGTTTCGGGAGTACAGTCTTCAAGTTGGCCTTGTTAAAGTCTCCTGCAATTATGTGAGCACCGTCAGGGTGGGCTCTCTGCTTTCGTTAATGATGTTCAGCAGGAGAGAGAGCACCGTGTTTACATTGGCATCGGGTGGAATGTACACAGCCATGACAATCACTACTGTTAGCTCTCTCGGTAGAAAAAAGGCCAGCATCTTACAGACATGTACCCGAGGTCAGGGGAACAGTGTTTGTCTCTAATTGTCCTGTTGTTGCACCAGTTCTCATGCATGTGAATACAGAGCCTCCCTCCTCCTCTGCTCCTACCGGATTCCTTTGTCCTGTCCCAGCAGAGCAGAGTGCGACCTGCAAGCTGCATGCTAGTATCTGATATCCCCGGGTCAAGCCAGGTTTCAGTGATAATAAAAACACAGCAATCATGAACATAGCGATTTCTAGCGAGTTGTAATTCCAAGTCATCCGTTTTATGCACCAGGGATCTGGCATTGGTGAGATACAGGCTCGGTAGAGGTGGCTTGTGTGGTTGTTTGTTTAGCCTTAGCATAACACCGGATCTGCAGCCCCACTTCGCTTCCTTTCCCTCCTCTCTCTGCGCCATCTCTTAGACACGACAACAATACACAGAGAGCCCGCTGGTCTCGTTATGTTGTCTGGGATGTTGTGTGTTTGATAAAAAACACTCGAAACAGATGTCTGGCACTGGACATTGTGTAGCAGATGTTCGCTGAACTGATCGTGCACAAACAAGCAAGAAAAAAAAAGAGCACTGAAAAGGAGAGCCGTGAGCCGCTGCAACCATGCACGCCGCCATTCTGCATTTCTTACACCTGACAAGAATTCTGAAGCTTGCAACATCCAAATATATCAATGGTGAAAACTTAAGGGTTGGTGGAATGTTATTCTGAAGTAAAAAAAATAAAACAACATGCAAAAATGACCAGCGTTTCTCAATGCACTTCCATAGATTGAACAGTGTGAGATGCCAATCCATAGACATCCATCTTGGGATAACATTTGAGCAAAATGATTTCTCACCATCAAGAATTTACATGCAGTTGGTTCTGGATGCCTCAGGTGAGATGTTTCCTGGGGTCACAGATCTGCAAGATCAACTTCAACAGAACACAGGAATAAAGTTGTGGAAAAATTACACTTGAAAGTGAAAATGTAAAGGTGGAAAAAGTGATTTGGATGTGAAAATCAACACTGAATGAAAAAATGGAGAGTGTTTTACAGTATTTTGTTTCTCAGTGTACACAGTTTGAGAAGCCTCCCCTTTCTACAGCAACTTTAATTAAAGGAGTAAAGCTCACAGATGCAGTGGTAAACTGAGCAGGTGAATAGAGAAATCACTAACTGCCCCTTGTCCTCAGCTACGTTGTACACATTACATTATGATAGGGCACCGTGATGATGGTGTGGTCCAGCCACATTTAGGGCAGGGTGCAGGGCTGTGAATGATTTAGGGCCGATTCACGGAGCCCTTGCAAGACCCCTAATGCCTCCTCCTTCGTCCTCACTATCATTAGCTGATTGGGAAGCAGCCACTAAGAATTGACTGCTCAGCCTAGAAAAGCAAGAAAACAAAACCAACAATAGGGCTTTTGTTAAACATCTAACAGCACAGGTATTCGTAACTTCTGTCCTTCCTGGGATTTTCATTGTATTTTGACAATGTGATGCTTCTGGCAATGAGAAAGTGTGAAAGGGGGTTTATGGTATGAGTTCCTGAAAATCTAACCCAGGAATGTCCTGGTATTTATGTGTGAAAGGGCCTATAGCGTAAGTGAAGGTGTGTCTCGCAAGTGATGGTCTGCAGATTGCTTCAAAATGCTGGTACATACATCGTCCTCCTTTGATTCAGACCCTTAGTCTCTGACTACAATTCAGCCTCCCTGACTTTTCTCCATCTCTGCTAAGAATTATCTGCTGTAAACAAATTTTGTGATACAGTATGCACACAGACATCATCAGATACAATTATGGTTGAAGGTCAAGTTTTAGGAATTCAAACATCTGGCGTAAACACTCCACTGTGTCCAGAGGGTCAGGAAGCATGGCCTGCTTGATGACATTCACTTGTTGCTTTCCTCTGAATGGAGACCACCAACACGCACCATCTTTCACCCACACACCACACATTTGTGTCCTCAAATTCCACTCCTCTAAACATTCTGCTCTAAAAAAGCAGAGAACAAACTGATCATAGCCCTACATCACGGAGTGTCAGTGGGACCCTTTCTAACAAACACTTACAGATGTCAGATTTTCATGTGCTAAAATGCTGAAGCGGCACAACAACATCATTGTCTTTATATGGCAATCTGGCACACCTTTGTATATTTTCATCCAGGTCAACAGTTTTTAAGGTTTATGAAAGATTAGATACTCTATGGATTCCAAAATTACATGAATTTATGAAGTACTCAAAAATGTGTCTTTTCTCTTCTATTTTCTATTCACAATGTGCCATGTGAGCTCAGGATGTTTACTATTAATGTAATGCTTTCACCAGTCTCAACACAGTCATCTGCCTCATTTCATGTTTTAAACACCATGGACTTGCCATCCAGGTCTGCTTAATGAATCTAACAAACTCTGTGGTGTTGAAAAAAGAAGCAGTTGGGGTCCATCACAGTGTTCTTTTGTCAAGATTGGATTTCCCTTTGTGAGCTCATGACTTGGTGACATATTCACTTCAGAAATTCACCATATGATCTGTGCTAATGGACTATGGGGTGGTTCTGATCATCTTCTTAATGTGACCAAGTAATCTTCATAGGGAAATCCAGATATTGAGTCCAAATTCCAGGCAACATGACATCCTCACACAGACGAGTCAGCCCAGGCACATTGTAGACTGCATTTTACCATATAAGTGACTGAGGTGCTCCACAAATGAAGTCAAAGGAATACTGTAGGTCTGTGCAGACCTGTATAAAAACTATGTGCAGGGTGATTCCTCCTAAAATGAAAATACACACACATACAAAATCCAGATTAAGCTACTAGTTTTGAGCCTTTATTTGTTACTAATCAATAATCTGTGATATTTTAGGGTTAAATTGCTTACTATAGGAGTTCTCCTTCTAATTTCAAGATGTGTGTTATTTTCATACTTTCTGTAAGAAGTCTTATCAAGTGTAGTTTCTCTTCTTCAACTAGCAGACTTTTTCATTTACTTTGATTAGAATAAGTTCAAGTTCTCAACATGGTGGTGGAAGGAGTATGACAGACATCCCATGAACAGGAAAATCTTCTACAGACAAAGGCCATGACTTAAAAGACACATCCTTGGAGTCCTTCGAGGGGGGGATTCACCACAGCAGAGGGGATTTCATATGCTGTCTTACTAAGAAAGATACAGCATAGAGGAGGTCAACGAGGCATTTTGGCCTGACCCAGAGTGACGACATGACACAAAATGACTCATAGTTTTTTTAGTACTAATTTCCTATGTTTACTTTTACTTTTGTAAAATTTTTCTTTATAATTTACTTTTGTCATATTCTGTTGTTTTTAGTTTGCTTGTTACTTCTTTTTGTAATAAAGAGAGATGTGTATTCTAAAAACACCTTTACATCTCCTGAATAAAAGTGAAACCATTGATGTTTGCCTTCATTGTGTTCCTTCTTCATTCCCAGTTTACATCCACATGTGGACTTTCCCTTTCCGCACTTTTTATTAATTCATCGACATTTTTGCTTTGGCAACAACATTTTCAAGGGACTGCTCTTTTAGTCAAGGTGACAGAAGGACTGTTTGTATATCTGATGCATGTGTTTGTTTTAGGATGACAAGTTTTCATTCTGAGAAGAGTTAACATGGTTTTGAAACAAATGTAATTAATTATTAAGGACAAAAGCTCTCGTGGCTTTGTCATTGCAATTCATGGGTGATACCACCAGCCTAGGCTGATCATCAGCTGTTACAAAATGAATCACAGAGAAAAGGGTAAACCTGCTGAGTTAATGGTGCCAGTAGAACAGCCATGTCAGCAAAGCTTGGCAGAGACTTGAAGAAGAAGAAGAAGAAGGCAGAGTGCTCCGCTGTCTTAGGTTAAAATGTCTAGAGTCATCATCACTGATGTGGGAACAGTGGGGAAAGTGGGAGCAGCACATCTCAGCTATCATCACAAAACTTCAAAGGGAAGTCCACATGTCCTTGTCTGTGCTCACCTGCTTTTTAAAAGCATAGCGCAGTCCATTGAGCAGTAGCTTTACTGCAGAACATGATGGTGCAAAGTGTACTCAGCTCAGGGCTAGAAGTGCTACAAAAGATGGTGAAGATGGCACAGGATGGGACTGGCACAGGGATCCCTGCTGTTCTGTACATGTACTGTAAGTCAAGCACAGCCCCTTATTAAAGGCCATGGCCATTCTGCCCAGTCACTTTTCTCCTTCCTCTGTGCAGGGCCTTTACATTGACATCAGTTTTAACCTTCAGAACAAAAGGCTTTCCAAAAGCTGCTCATACTGTAAACAGTGTCTCTTATACTTCTGATCCAAAGAACCTTATAAATGTCACTATGTCAATAAGAGTATGCCTGTGAAAGAGGAGCACTGAGTGGTATAGTGGCACCTGTGGGACTACCAAAGACTCACCAGATCTTCATCTGGTTTATTTTTTTATTTACTTTTCACAAAGCTGAACATTCCTTCTCCCATGTTTGTTGTAATGTAGATGAGTAGCCATGGCGCTGACAGACAAGCCAGTCGTCCACAGTCTTGAGTACGGCTTCACAACTGACAACATCTACAGGAGTCGAGGTTCTTGCTGCTGCTGTAAGTCAAGTCTTTCAGTTGTTTTTCTTGAGTTTATTAGAGAATCTGAATGTTCCTTAATTGTGGTGAGTGTGGCACAGATAAGCCAGTGGGTCTGGAGATGAGGTCTGTGCTGAAGGGGATGTAAGCAAATGTCAGAAAAAAAGAGACTTTGGGCTGTGCAGGCCGTACCATGCCAGGCTTTGTTACATGTAAAGCCACATGTCAAGAGTACAGCTTTATTTATTAGTAGTTAATCATGGATATTTAACTCAACGCTGCTTTAAAACAAACTGTTTAATGAGAATGTGAGGCAAATTCACAAACCATGGCTGAGGTTGCAATGAGGGATTAAATGCTACATTAAAACATGGACTCTCAACCTTCATTAGTTTAGTTTAAGTTTATTGTCATATGTGGAGAGTAAAGTATGGTGAAATTCTATGTTGCATGCTTAATCCCGCTCTCTCCCTCCATGATTAGTGCTGCGTATTCTTATGTGGAGTGTTTAAGCACATCAGCAGGGGTCTCAAGCTCTGCTCTGTCATGAGGTGATGATAAGGTGTTTAACGCTGTCCTTTGGTGAGGTGATCTGTCGATTACAAGTGAGCAGGCAAAGCCCCTCATGATGAGCTTCACTCACCATTAATAGGGGTGCCCTGTTGAACACTTTTGGCTACTCGCCATTCCGTAAACTCTATGGATTAGTAAAAGGACTCATCTCAACTACTGTAGATTTGTTGAACTCCAACCCTCTGCATTCTCTAGTTTAGTGAATTATGGGGTCCACCTTTTCCTATCATGCCACAACTTACCTGGTGGACCACTTTACAACATTCTGTCAAGTTGGGGAGACAGGAAAATATTAAAAAGGAGCCCCATACCTCATTTTGTGTAGGCTGGTTATTTTGCTGTAGACAGAGTGTCGGGGTCCCTTGAGTTAGCTGTTGAGGGTCCTGCTTGTCTGTGTTAACAGTAGAATTTTAGTAAATTAGGGATCGTTCAGATTCTTTAAAAAACAGAATACTCATCCACTTGGACCAAGTTAATATTTTAATGGGAATATTCTGGGAGCAGGGAGTACAACACCCTGGTCTGCTGTCTGACTTTAAACAGCTTTTCCCAAAGACAGGATTTATAACCCAAAGTAGCATTTTGACAAGATAAGAAAGTTGTTCTCTGCATTTGTACATCAGTGAGTTAAGATTACATTGCTGTTCTGCTCCTGAATTTGGGAGAGACAGGGAGAGGGAGAGACCCTTTAAATCGACAAAGAAGTTGGGAAATAAAGGCATATCCTAGCAGATGATTTTCTCACATCAAAGCGTTAAACTTGTAGAGGTGGCTCAGAATAAGTGTGCTAGATGATAAGTTCCTGCTTGTAACTTGAAACGCAGCCTTCTTTTTACAATAGCCGTGTCTTACCTGTAATTTCACTTCTTCTGGTCGTATTTGAGTGCAGTTCCCACAGATCACGTGATTTCACCGTGTGTCAGATAGAGGATGTGCAGCATTGTTCATAATGACACTCAGTTTTCTTTAAATTCTCTCCTCCACCACGACCTCCAGTAGGCCCAGAGTGTGTCCCATAACTGATCCTGCCATTTCAATTAGCTTGTTGATTTAATTGGCCTCTGTTAATGTGATGTTACCAGTCTAGCAAACCATACTGGCCATCATAGAGTTGTAGATGTGAAGGATGTCATTTCCGACATTAAAGGAGCGCAGTCCCCTAAGTTAAAAAAGAGTCTGCTCTACCATTTCTCTATAGCCCCTTTGTGTTCCAACCTGTCATTAATATGGACTCCCAAGTACTTGCAGGAGTGGACCACCTCGACGTTCACTTCCTGAATTGTGACAAGACACAATTTGGTGTGGTGTGGAGAAAGTTAATAAGCAGTTCCTTGGTTTTGCTGATGTTAAGTTGAAGTCAATTCTCTTTGCACCAAGAAACAAACTTCACCCCCAGATTCCTCTCCTCTGTCTCATCCCCCTCATCAATATAACCCATAAGTGCAGAATATTCTGAGGATTTCTGCAGGTGGCCTGACCTGCTGTTATATTTCTCATCTGAAGTGCACAGAGTGAAAAGAAAAGCAGACCGGCCTGTTCATGCGGTGTTCTTGTTGCTCACACAGTCCTTGAGCCTTATAAACTGTGGTCTGTCTGACTGATAGTCCATCATCAGGACCCCACATGCCCATGAATATCTTGGAGCTTACCTCTTGAATTTCCACTCTTGATCCACACATTAGAATTCCTTGACAGATACAGAGTTGCTCTTTCCTGGCCATAAAGACTGTTATTGCCCTGAGTTGGCCATCCTTTCACTGTAATGCCGTAAAGTCTTTGGGTCAGGTCCCTGTTACAGGAGGATGTGCCCCAAAGAGAATTTGATCTGTGAGATTTGGTCCCCCAGTCAAATCTATTGGATGACCCCTGTCTTATGGCATAACGAAAAGCATTTTCTACTTAACTCACTGGTGCACCACGACAATACATTAAAAATGTAAGGTACATTGCAGATAATAAGTAGAAGATGGTAAAAGGGGAAAGATATGGAAAACTGTCACAACATATACCAGCAGAATATTATGTTTATACAATAAATGTTAAAGAATGTTTAAGAAATATGAACTGAATATGAACAATAAGCCATACCCTCTACAACCAAACATTAACAGCAGGACATAAATTTCCATTTGTTTATCTCTTAAATTAAACTGTGCTGTCTATGAAGGTGTTTTATCCCCACAATTGTATTTGGGCTCAGGTTTTTGACTCCAGAATATTGTAAAATGGTATTTAAAACATTTCTGTTCTTGAACACATCAGTCTTAAAAAAATACTTAATAATAATGATAGCTATCGCTGAAGGAAGTAAACACAGATATCAAATGCTCCAGTTAACTAAACAGCTAATTAAGTGCCCAAACACAACTGAATGTTAGGCCATGTGGACATTTGCTGACTTGTTTTCTATTATTATTGCAGCCCCTAACAGAGTAAACAGTGCTGGACTTTTTCATTTTAAACGAATTGGTTCAAAAATAAATGCTGCATCTGATTACCTGTTTTTACATTCTGTTAATTACATTCAAATGAAGTTGCAACGCTGTCAAATTTGACTGATCATTTGGTGGGTCGGGGCAAGATGCGATTGTGTGGCACATTATGCAGCAGGCTACATGCTTGCACAATGTGACACACTTTCTGTGCACTACAGAGCAGCACATTAATAGAGTGGAAATGCTTTTGATTTACATAAGCAAATTCATTCTCTGAAGGCAGCTTTATAGTGCAGCATTGGCACTGAGAGCCACAGCAGATTAATTCTCTACTCTTCACATGGCTCTTTGACGTAACTTGCTATGCTTAAAATGACTGCTTGGCTTTTGCTGCACTAGTTGGGAAAGCACCTGTGACTTTGCAGAGCTGCCATTTTTATACAATTTCCTGCTATAGATAATGTAATGCCAATTCATTCTTTTGGTGATTTGTCCCTGACTGAAGTAACTTGTCCAGCGCTGTTGCAACAGTAATGTGTGCAGTCGACTGCTTCAATTACATTTGCTGCAAGTTTCTCTTTGATGTTTGTAGTTCAACCACAATGTAAGGAAATCTTATCTATCTGGAAGATAAGCAGATAATACCATCCCATACAGCTGACATGTGTGATTCAGTGATGTTTGTGAAATACCCAATTAGTCAGCCAGTTTATGTTGAAAAGCTCCTGTTGCTAAAAATATGAGAGTGGACAAAACTTGCAATTCCTCAAAGTCTTACTTTGTGAAGCTGACGCCAGTTCAAAAGGTGAGAGCTCATGAAAATCGAAATCAGCTTAGAAACCTGCCATCATCATTTTCTTTAAATGACTGATCTCTTCTAATTCTTCCATTTGTGATGTCTTCTTAGAAGTCAGTTCACCCTAAAACTAATTAGACTTTTCAAGCTTATCCCCCAGAGGTATCAAATGTCTGAGCTCCTCCATGTTTAATTCACAATTTCAATTTAATTAATTATTTATCTTATATCACAAGTTCAGAATGTGATACAAATTAAATACAAAAATAGCCTCTATTGAGTTCTTCAGACCTGTAAACATTAATAACCTGTTGTGACTGCCAGGGGCTATAGAGCCCCCTGAACCCCCGACACGACAGACACCAGGACACAAGTTCAGCAATACACACGTTTTATTAAACATGAAGAAGCTCTTCTCCATCACTCCCCACAACAGCACCCTACAAAGCACCCATCACAGTCCACAGCACACAGCACTTTCTTTCTCTTATCTCTCTTCAACTCCGCTCCTCCTGGCAAGCTTTATCTCCTTTCCTCCTGACTCTGACTACCGGAGTAGTGGCAGTTGGCTCCTTTTATAGGGCACCCAGAAGTGCTCCACGAGTCCAGTGATCTTCTTTCGGCATCACTTCTGGGTGGGGCGGAAGAGCTGCACCAAAGTGCTCAGCCGTCCCTGCAGCACCGCCAGGGCTGTGCCAACTTCCAAATCCCACGGAGCCTTTGGAAATCTGAGGCACCTCTGCAACCCAAGGGGGCTGCCATCTAACATTCTGTTGGAGGCAGTGCCCTAAAGAAGCTGGCTTTCTTCATCTTTCCATTCCTTGGGCATCCCAGCAGTCTGTTACACTGCGTAAAGTTTTATTTGTCAAAATCAGAACTCTGAAATGTTATCCAATCCAATTTTATTTATAAAGCACTTTAAAACAACCAGCACAGGACCAAAGTGCTGTACAATAAATAGTTGATAGGTAAGACAACACAACATTCTTGCACATAAATAAAATAGAATAAAAATGGTATAATACATAAATAAAACAGCCCTACACTAAAACAAATAAAATAAAATAGGATAAAATCAACTAAAAACAACAAAAATAAAATGAGCTAAAACGAACTTCTCACAAGGTGTCAAAGGCCATGGTGAAGAGATGGGTTTTTATAAGAGATTTAAAAACAGACAGAGAAGAGGCCTGTCTAATCTCTACAGGCAATTCATTCCATAGCTTGGGAGCTGCTACAGCAAAAGCACGGTGGTCTCCTCTAAGTTTACACTTAGTCCTCGGTACATTCAGGAGCAGCTGATCAGCTGACCTGAGAGAGCGAGTGGGTGAATACGGCTGTAGGAGCTCAGAGAGATAGGGTGGGGCAAGGCCATGAAGGGCTTTAAAAGCAAATAAAAGAATTTTAAAATGGATCCTAAAAGAAACGGGCAACCAGTGAAGTGTAATTAAAACAGGAGAAATGTGCTCAAATTTCCGAGTGCCAGTTAAAAGACGAGCAGCAGCATTTTGGACCCTCTGGAGATGAGTACTCGATGAGGCACTGACTCCTACATAAATGTTAAGTGCACACCAGTGTACTGATGCCAACATTGCAGTTCTGGTGTTACTAGTCTTAGTTCTGTTTATTATCTTCACCGCTGTGTTTTGCATTGACTGTAATCTCATGATTTGATCAGAATGACAGTAATGACATCGCCATATTTTGCCAGGATTGAAAATGGCTAATTTTTAAAATTTGAGGTACACAGGAGAAGAAAGTTGAATTTAAAAATCAAAATGAGCCACAAAGTCAAACAACACTGATTAGCAAAGTAAACAAGAAACACACAACAGATACGTATAACCTAAGTCATCAGAAAACTCACTAAGACACAAGACCATTTCTAATGTGTCCAGGCATTTGGACACACGACGCAGCACACCACCAGTTTAAGTATTGTCAGTATACTGATGCCACCTGACGCTATTTCCAGCCATGGGGATACATGTGTAGCAGTGGGGTCATTGTCTTCATATGCAGTTCAAAAATCAGCATTGAGGAAAGGCAACAAAAATAATTTAAAAATATAAGTGCAGTTTACATGTCATGCCTAATGCAGGAAGCAATTCATAAAAAAAATATAATATTCCAAAACCAACAAAAAATGCAAACACACCAGCATTCGGCTAACTTCTCATTGCTGTCACTGGTCGTTTGGTAGGTGTGTGTCTCACAAATGTGTCAGTGCTGTTTTAAAAGTAGTTTTTGAGCTAAATAAACATTATTATTGAAAAACAGACTGTCCTTCAGTATCAAGAGTAACTGATGCACATCCTCGTGTTTTGTAATGTTGACACCACACCAGCCTGTGAGAGTCGAGGCACTGTGCCCACCTTTCATGTCAACCTAAACGTAAGAACATAAGGAATTTGACAAATGAGAGGAGATGATTCAGTCCATCAAGTCTGTTTGTTTAGTTAATTACTAAGCTCTCCTTGTATGTCCAAGGCAACACCACCACTTTCAACACTGCAAAAAAAAAATTCTTAACAAGTAAAAATTTCTCATTTTAAGGTAATAAATCTAATATTTTGACTGAAGAGATTAAATATCTCATGTTGCAATGATACTTGCTAGATTATTTTGCTCAATTCAAGATAATTGGTCTCAAACTATCTGACTTAGATACAAAAGTGTAGTTCCAAGACAATTTCAACTTAAAAAAAGCACAACTGTGAGAGAAAAGCCTGTTATCAACTACAGCAATGAGCAGAGCAGGACATGTATTCTTATTTCAAGAACTAAAACTTTCTAGGTTTGTCTTGTTTTAAGAAATGAGAAAGACACAACTCAGAGACTTAAATTAAACTCCTTTTATTCCAGAAATGTTTTAGAATACAACCTTGATTTTGTTAACAACTACGACATTTCAGATTAGCACTTGCCTAATTCAGTGGCCTTTCTCTGTTACTAGTATGATTTAACAGCTGGATTCCCTGCAAAGGGTAGTACTTTATTATATTCAAATAATAGCATTTTTTTTTTTTCAAATCAAAATGGTTTCCACATTTTAAAATAAATGACCCTTATATAAAAAATGCGGCTGGTGATTTGATACAAGAGTTTTGTCACTGTGTCAAATAAATGGCTTAATCCAAACAGTGTTGCTGGAATTTATTAACATAAAAAGAAAAGTTCAAGAATTTAGGAATCTTTAAAAGTTTTATATAGTTCAATGATATCCCCTAATAGTACTTCACAAGAATATATATTTTGTTTTTCAGTCATAAAGACTCACAGGAATTAAAATTAACCAGCTTCATAGCATCAACAAAACGGGTGGACTTATCCAGGTTAGGGATTTTAATTTCA
This sequence comes from Polypterus senegalus, assembly GCF_016835505.1. Taxonomy (NCBI): domain Eukaryota; kingdom Metazoa; phylum Chordata; class Cladistia; order Polypteriformes; family Polypteridae; genus Polypterus; species Polypterus senegalus. The sequence continues at coordinate 189,148,247 of NC_053161.1, read as the reverse complement.
AATGACAAAACATCAAAGACACAGCAACATGAACTTGAAACTCCAAACAATATAATGTGTAGTGCTGATATGGCTCAAAAGTCATTTTAAACTCAAAGCCACAAATGAGCAGCAAATAAAACAACGGCAAATCATCTTTGGTGTTTAAACAGCAAGAGCACGAGTGCTGAGTGACGGTACAATACAATACAATACAATACAGTTTGTTTTTGTATAGCCCAAAATCATACAAGAATTGCCCCAATGGGCTTTAACAGGCCCTACCTATTGACAGCCCCCCAGCCTTGACTCTCTAAGAAGACAAGAAAAAACTCCCCAAAAAGATACCCTTGTAAGGAAAAAATCGAAGAAACCTTGGGAAAGGCAGTTCAAAGAGAGACCCTTTTCCAGGTAGGTTGGGCTTGCAGTGGGTGTCAAAAAGATAAAGGGGGTCAATACAATACAATATACAGAACAGAACAAATCCTCAATACAGTACAAAAATAAAAAAGACTTCTGCTTGCTTAAAAGTACATTGAAATGTATCTTTTAAAAATGTGCTAAGTTCTAACTGCATTGTATGCCCCTCATGCTATTACCGGTAGTAAAAGCAAACACGACACAAGTCGCTACTATTAGAAATACCTTAAAAAAAAAACTTTAAAATTTAGAGGCCAGTATTTTTAAATTATTATCGATTTTGAGGTATCCACAATTGTAAGCTCATTGCTTGAATTTAAAAAGATCGTTGCACTTGAAACTGCCCCTTAACTTCGATATCAATACCATACATGAGTGGTCAGAAGCACAAATTGGGGACCTCCAAGAGTTCACGCATGTTTAAATTTTCTATAAAAAAATCGAAGGTTTGGGGGCGACTTGTACAGCTTTGCCTGTATTCTAGAGCCAGCCCTGAGTGAGCCACATTCCTCTTTATTACTTTAATGGCACAAGTGAAGGCCCCAGTCTGAGTGAAGTGTTAATGCCCTGCTAATTTTATACACTCACAAATTAAGTTAGTAAGTTTATTTTAATGTCCTTCATGAGGCAACACAGTAAATACACCTCTGTAGGATATCTCTACTCGCCTAAAATCTCAGTATGATATACTTGTTCAGAATGGAAACAAAATATACAGTAAAACACTAGCCAACCCGCGGCGTACCATACGCCGCATAATCAGGCCGGTTTTTTAATGATTTTTAAGCACAGGGAGAAAATTAACATTTGAAAAATTGGTAATGTAATAAATCAGCAAGAAAAGCAACATTGTAACAATGCACGGAACGAACCAACACACAATCGTCCGTGCGGCGCTCAGGCGCGGAGGGTGGAACGGGAGGAGAGGAGAAGAACATCCACTCTGCTCCCTCCGTCATGCTAGTCTGCTGAGTTCTCATCCAGTATGCACTGCCCGCTCATGTGCCCACCTCCAACTTGTCACTTGAGTCGTTGTCGACTTTACACAGTCCAGATGCACATGTGACTCACATAGACTTTTCATTGCTCTGTGTGGTTTTGGCTGCTTTTCTATATATAATCCACCAAGACACCCGACCACGGTAGTAGTGAGGTGGGAGGGGGGTGTGTACAAAGGGTAGGGACGCAACCAGAGGGAGCGTATGAGTCACATTTAGTGGGAATTCCACGGCTTGCAGCCCGAATGGGTTTCAACGGCTTACCCACTCCGCGCTGGGTAGACACACGGTCAATCTCAGGCATAATTATTAAATGAATGCTAAACACTTCTGGAAAGACACGAATGTCTAAAACGGGTTGGTGTGAGAATACAACAGTAAGTGAATGAAAAGATGGAACTCTGGAGAGAGCAAAATACAACACAATAGTGAACCCGCGGCATAACAAACGCCGCGTGGCTCAGACGTGCATGTGGACTCTTAGCACAGACGAAAGGGACTAACTGGGTGGTCGGTGAGTTTTTGCGTCCGGGCAAATGGGCAGGCAGTGTGAATGCCTAGAGAGCGAGGGTAGATGCCGGTGGTGAAAAAGGACTGTTGGTGGGCAGGGAAACATCTTCTGTGTTGCTTCCTGCAGGAGCATCTAAGAAGACGCATGTTTGTCGTGGATGAGAATTGCTGTATGTAGCGTATAAAACAGTTTGCTATGGTGCACGCGGTCGTGCGTCGTAACCAAAAACTCGGTTTTTAAAGACTGCTTACTTCATTGTGCTTTAACCTCAGTTGTAAAGGATTGTTTTAAGGATCCCATGGGATACCCCTCGCAAACCGTTTCACATGCTGCATATGGCGATTCACCTCCGCGAGAAACATGCCTCTATGAACTGTCAACGTGGCTCAGAGGTACATGACATGCACATGACATTAACATGACCTGCACTGCATGTGGCCTCTATGACAGACGAATATAAATGATGCCATTTTTTCTGTGTCGTCGCGTCCGAGTTGGTGGGCATGGCCCTGCGAGTTTTCATCGTATCCAATGGTCTTGGAGTTGGTGGGCGTGGCTCCTTCCTTCATGCGCCATAGGTGTCTCACTTGTCGGCGGCTTAGTGAATCCACGCCCCTTCCGTCGTGCTTTCCATGGTTGTCTTGCCTTAGTGAATTATATATATAGATTTTTAAAAAGGTATCATGATTTGCACTTGTACCATCTTTCAAGAAACTCTTAAACTTATGAAAATTAGTAAATTTAGCGCTTAAAACCTAAAACCTAACTTGGAAATGACTGCCGGTAATTATGCAGATGACGTCCAAATATGAATGAATTACTGGTCTTCTCTGTTGCTTTCAAGTTTCAAATGTTACAGAAGATCTTCTAGGGACTTTTTTCACGTCAGCAGTACATCAAGAGGTCAGCATTATTTATTTATTTTTTTTTAAGAAATATTGTTGAGCAAACAATGTAGTTATTATCACTTTTGCTTTGTTCTTTTTGTTGAGATTAAAGACTCCTGTAGCAACTTTTATGTCAGAAGTGTCCATGTTCTGCTGATATTTGAGATCAAGCAGGGGAGAATTATAAATGATAATAGAGAAAAGGAGGATGTTTATGACATGAAAGTGATGACAACATAAATATATATTTATAGATGTGGATATTTGAAGAGTAGAAACTTTGGCTTGGGCCTAATCAATTAAAATGTTTCCATAATTGAATCAAAGCAGTTTGAAATGTCACACTGAGCACAGGACAACTCCTGCATCCATCAAGGCTGTTGCCCCAACATGTTCACCTCACCATGTGAGTCTTTATGTAAACACGTATTTATGTATGTTTGTCATTTATACAAAGTCTATATTAATGTACAAATATTCTGATGAACTTCTTTATCATGGCGCCAGAGAATGATCGCATGTTACATGTTAATTAGCACACAGAAGTAAGAATTTCACAGTACTCATGTAGCACTTATTTAGTTCAATGCAACATATTGTGAAAATACTCCACATCAATAGATAACTCAGCACATATCGTTTCTGTGTTTTATCAGGAAGTAAAGATGATGACTACTATCTTGTTTTTAGTTACCTAAAAATTTAACAATGAAAATTTAAGCAGTCAAATATTTGAGCAATACTGTCTTTGATTACTAATTTAATTTATGTTAAATAAAAGTAAATATTTCCATTTATGTTAGGCTTCATCAAAGTTCATAATTCATAACCAGTTTATTGATAACTGGTGACTATTTTTAATGTCCTTTTCCTGTTTATTTTTAACAGGAGCTGCAGTTTTCTGTGCAGCAAGATAACTTACAAGACAGCTGCACATCTCCCTCCTCTTCTGAATGCCATACTCTAAGAAATGCCAGTCTTTCACCTGCCCCTCAATCCAGTGAGCAAGAATGTTCCAGAAAACTTTTAAGAGAAGCCAGCCCCTCTAAAATCGAATACATACTTCATAGTGACAGAGAGATGGAGCAGGTCAGAAAACACTGCGGCGCATAGGTAAAGAGGAGCATTATATTTTTTCAAAGGATCTTCATTGTAGGTTAATTAGAAATACAACATGGTGCCCATACTGAGGACAACAACAAGGGAAGACAGATAGCCCTCCAAACATGAAGTTTCTTCAATGGCAAAACATACGGTCAAGTATTATCCAATGCTACGTGCAGCTGAAGTTCAAAATTCATAGGTGAGTGTAAGTAACTCGTTTTTATAGGGGCTTTAGACTGAGCAGTCACACCTTGTATTCACTTGCACACTTTTTAAAGAGTGTAATCTCATTACAGGAACCTGTGTTTAAACAACTTCTGAAAAGGCTACAGAATATCCGCACACCTCAGAAGTGACAGGGCTGTATGCTCAAATAAATAAAGAGATGTCTCGGCATCACCACTGACAAGCCTGATGCTGCTGAAGTCGAGAATTCAGGTGAGGCCGATTCCACTGCATCTTCATTTAATTCTATTGCTTCACTGACGTTTGTTAACGTGTCACCTTCTAGTCGTACCCAAGAAGTTCAGACTGTTTAGAAAACACAACTGATTTCATTATTCATTTATATGTTTTTACAGCTGTTGACACAACAGTTGACAGCCACCAAATACAGGCCAGGCACTGCAAAACACTACAGGACCTTTACAAGAAGCCAAAGCCAAATATATTTGCAGTTACCCAGCTCCTTGATCATGGATTTATTGCACAGAAGTCATTTATAGATTCTATGGGAAGCTTTCCCATGCTTTAAACAACTGGATCATTTAAGTACATAAAACACAGACATTCATCCATTATCCAACCCACTATATCCTAACTACAGGGTCACGGGGATCTGCTGGAGCCAATCCTAGCTAACACAGGGTGCAAGGCAGGAACAAATTCCCAGGCAGGGTGCCAGCCCACCGCAGAAACTCAGACATTTGACTGAAATATTTTTGAAAATGGTTTCTTAAAACAAAATATGTTGTAACTTTGAAAAGTGTGCTTATTTTATAGGTAATGGACTAAATGTGTTGTGTTCTTAATTGGAATATCTAAACTACATCACAGAAGTTAAGAGCAGATGGACCAGTTTTTATGGAAAAGCACAGCTGTATGGAGTAATGAAGAAGATCCTGAAGCCTCCACATATGCACGATGAGTAACATTTGTCATGCATATTTTATTCAAACTCATTTTATAGTTAGTTATGCACTTTACTCAGTGTTACAGCATGATAGGCCTAAATGAAAGACAAATTGAAGTTGTTTAAAGTTATGATATTTTGCAGTTGATGCTCAAAGTGTTGTATTTTTTTTGCAATTTTTCCATAAAGAGCAAGTCTATATTATAGTAAGCCAAACTTTGAGAAATTTCATGCAAAATATTATTGCGGCTCTCTTTGCCAGTAACTGTTGATTTATGAATTCCAGGTTCCATTTCCTTCATTGTATTAGAAATGTTGTACTGTGTTATTCTGAAATAAATTTTTGCCTTTAATTATGTTTTAAAAAAGCCATTTATTAGTATTGTAAATAGTTTTGTCTGGCATCTTTTTAAGACACAACAGAATAATAAACTGACTGACACTATCCTTTATTAGGTATAAATAATGAAGGAATATTTTAAAGAATATTTAAAACTTTAAATATGCTCTATGTAAGGTTCATTTCAATTGTTTGTTCATGTTCTAGCATATTAGTAGGTAAAAATAATACAAGACATCATATCATTTTTGGTATAAATCATTTCTAATTTAAGCTTGCTTTATGTTGTTGCTTTCATTAAAAGGACAATGTCTGAGTTACATTAGAACATAATGCGAAAGATATTTAATAATAATTATGTTCTTTTCTTTTTATTTTCATTGGTGAAAAATGTCATCACCATATTTAGAGCTCTGCCATCCATAATTCCTTCATTTTCTCTACCCCCAAAAAATTTGGGAAACAAACATGAGGCATTAGTTCATGTCCTTAAGGTAAAACTTTGCATTTCAACATTGTTTAAAGAAAAAATAAAGAGTTACTGCAATTCTTTCCATCTGTGACTAGCAGCAATTTTCAAGGTTGTTTTTAATGTTAGCTACAGGAATGACATTATACATTAGAGCACTCGAGACGAGAACAGGCCATTCAGCCCAACAAAGCTCGCCAGACCTATCCACTTATTTCTAGCAAAAAAACATTGAGTTGAGTTTTGAAAGTCCCTAACGTCGTACTGTCTACCATTCTACTCGCTTATTCCAAGTGTCTATCGTTCTTTGTGTAAAGAAAGACTTCCTAATGTTTGTGTGAAATTTACCCTTCACAAGTTTCCAACAGTGTCCCCGTCTTCTTGATGAACTCATTTTAAAATACAAGTCTCGATCCACAGGACTTATTCCCTTCATCATTTTAAACACTTCAGTCAGGTCTCCTCTTAATCTCCTGTTTCTTAAACTCTAAAGGCTCAGCTCTTTTAATCTTTCCTCATAACTCATCCCCTGTAGCCCTGGAATCAGCTGAGTTGTTCTTCTGTGAACCTTTTCTTGTGCTGTTATGTCCTTTTTGTAGCCTGGAGAACAAAACTGCACACAGGACTCCAGATGAGGCCTCACCATTGTGTTGTAAAGACTGAGCAGAACCTCCTGTGACTTGTACTCCACACATCAAGGCGCTATATAACCTAACAACACCGTGCTATATAACTTAACATACTATATAACCTAACAATAAAACATTAAACGGTTTGAATAAAAGGGCCCAAAAGAATATAACAATCTTCAGTTTTTAGTGATTTCTTTGCTATTTTAATTACAAGCTGTGTATAACTGCTTCTGTTAAAACTAGCACATTAATTCAGTATTATAAATAGTTAAATGTATAATCAATCTGTATAGGACTACAGAGTATAAAATAAATTCAGCCTGTTTTCTTTGTTGGTTTTTGTTTGTCTTTAAGACCTCTGAGAATCCTGATGCCTTTCTACAGCAAAGACTGACCACTGACTAGCGCTGCCCTTATTGTGGACCAAGATAACTGCATATTGGCTCTTGGAAGTGAACCTGTGACAAGAAATATTGCAGGAAAGTATCATGTACCTTATGGCGTACTATTATGCACTACATCTAACATATCCTAAGTGCATTGCCACTGTCCTCTCTGCAGTTCAAACTGAAATATCACTGGACACAACTCATGAGAAGGATGTAACTGCGTCATACAGGAACACCTTAGCTGAATGGAAACAGTTTATTGGTCAGTAATTACTGAGGCGCTACTTAAGCCTGGCCAACATAATTATCTTGATACATTTTGAAGCAAAATGATTGGTTAAGTGTAACTTTAATTTAGGTAAAGTGCGATTTAGAAACCATTAATAGAAATTGTACATACATTCCAAATAATTTGAAGGAAAAATACAAATATGTTAAAGAAAAATTGTGTGAGCCAAATGTAGAACAGGAAATGCATGTCTATGATGTACTGTGTATAATTGCCATATTATCTGAAAATCAACTAGATAAATTAATAATAAATAATATGATTTTTTGTGGATTTTAACATGTTAAGTTATTTGTGTGGATCCTGACGTGCAAACAATGGTTAACAATAGAATAGATGTGATACAATAGTCTCCTTTTGTAAACTGTTTCTAACTAACTGAGTTTGCTCCCCAAACTGCTGCCTTATGAAAACATGACGTTAATGTTTGCTGTTTCATATTATGTGAACTTCCACTTGCATGTGTGCACTTATTACCTGTGCTTTTCAGCCTCTCTTTTCCATTACCCACAAATGGATTGTTGGCTGATTACTGACGGCTATTTAAGTGAACTTTAAGGTTTGTCAGGTTTTTACAATTAATCGGCACAGCATACAAGGTACCCAGCTCTAATATTGTGCACTTACTATTGTCACTTGCAGTGTTATATTTACAAAACTCCCATACAGCATTCGGTTGTTTTCTTTTGGTCATTTTGATCGCTGATGCCATCTTAGAAAAGTTTATATGCTGAAATTTACCTACTGGGAAGGTCGTGAATTGTATGAACAATGCAAAAATGTATTTCTACTGTAGAGATTTGATCACAAAATCTGGGAATATTTGTGTCATTTATTCTTCTCTTCTTCATCTTAGTGTCGTCCCACTGGTGCTGGTTCCGCTTTTTGGATAGCAGTGTGACATTGTGCGCAATCAAGTGAATGACGTAGGTGTAGTTGAGTGAGCTTCATGTCCATTCTGATCGCATCCAGGCAGTAATTTTTTTGCCATACACTTTGAAGTAGTTCCATTCCACTGAAATCACCTTTGTCACATTTTCTCCATTATTGGCGCAACCTCATTTGCCACTGAATTACATAATTGTGGTAGTGGCCTAGGAGAGTTTTTGTATTTGATTTTTGTTGTTAATTATTATTTAAAATATGCAGGTGGATTGGACCAAGGCAAATGTTGTGTTTGTAAGAGAGTCTGAGTTGGCTGTGGTCTTGAGAAAGCATCAAGCCGTCTTCCAAGAGGAACAGTGGAGAATGAAGGGGATTAAAGTGACACTCACAGTACCACCAAATTTTCACTCAAGGTTTTTGAAGGCGAGTGTTTCCTCTGCTTTATGACCTGACATTCATCAGACTGGAGTGCTAAAATCTGTTTCTCATTCTGAGTTGGCCACACCTGTGGTTCCAGTTGTTGAACATGATCACGTGGGGTCTTTAAGTTAACAGTAAACCCTGTACTCATAGCTGAGCAATACCTCCTTTCTGTGATTCAAGATCTTTTTGCTGGGTTAGCTGGGAGAAAAAAATAATAAAATAGACCTTGGCCAAACATACTTGCAAATGCATGTTGATGGGGGCTCACAAAAGTACCTCACGATAACATCACATAAAAGGTTCTGCTCTTATAGTCGCTTACCTTTTGGGATTACTTACTTGGGATTACAGGCTTTATTCCAGCATATCAAATGCTTAGTTGGACTACAATGTGTCCAGGGTTACCTGGACGACATCCTGGTCACTGGCCGAGATGGCAAGGAGGATGAGGAAATCTGGATAAAATTTTAAGCAGGCTAGAAGAGTATGGGTTGCATGTTTATGACAAATGTGACTTCTTCAAAGCTTCTAAGGCCAAATAATTGAGGCTGACACTTTGCACACTGCTCCTTGTCACACACATGCACATGGGGGGTAGCTAAAGGGTCTAAATGAGAGCAATTCCATTCCAGACCAGGGGGTGGCAGAGTGCACTGACCTTTTATCTCACTTTCCTGCAAAATGTTCAAGGGAAATTCCGCCCTCGATGACTTCACTTCCTTTTCTGGCCTTTAAAGACGCCATATTTGAAAAACTTAATCAGTTCTATTTTGGACTCCGTTCTGATCACATATGTGCTAGCAATGTACCCATTTTGCAGCCAGGGATATTATATGGGTGGCTGCCCAAACCTTTTTATGACTCTTGCATCTGCTTCTTGTGATATCCTTCAAAAGTGAAGGCCGTAGTGGTTGCCTCTGCTCCAAGCAACATCAGCCAACTGAGATCATTCTTGGGTCTCCTGAACTACTATGGGCATTTCATACCACAGCTAGCAACATTGCTGTGTGACAGAAGACCCTGGAAATGGTCGCATGAGTGTGACATGGCATTCAGCAAAGCTGAGGCAACACTGGCTGGCAAGAGAGTTTAAACACTTTTTAATTATTTTAATTGAAAAAAACAACAGTCCATATAATCAAGTCAAAATTACAAAGCAGAATTCAACCTCTCCTGAGAGAAAGAGAGGAGAGTCAACATCAAGAGCAAATCTTCAAAAGCACCAAGTACAGGAGAATGTCATTTCCCAAATATAAATATTTATTCTAAAATGTTATTAATTACTGTAGATCTTGCCGTATTAAAAAAAAAAAAAAGTTCTGCACAGATCCTCTAAATGAGAATTTGAATTTTTTCAATTTCAAATAATATATAACCTCAGTTACCCACTGACTTATTCAAATAAGATGGGCTGGGATTCTTCCAGTTAAGCAGGATAAGTCTACAGTCAACAGTGTCGGACATTACAATCAGTTTGTCTTTCTCCACTTTAAGCCCCTCTGTCAGCCCACCACAAGCAGCTGTTAATGAGTTAGGAGGGATTGTGACACCAAGGCTGTCTGGTAAGCATTCAGAGATTTTTGTCCAAAATGATGTTAATTTGGTGCACTTCCAAAACATGTGGCCCAGTGAGGCTGGAGCTCGATTGCAACGTTTGCAGGTTGACCTTGGATACATTTTGGACAATTTTAAATGTGATAAATGTGATCAGTGAAGTATTAAGTTGAATGATTGAATGCTTTACACATATGGAGCTGGAGTGTATTCTGTGCATGGCTGACTTACACTCCTTTTCTGAGATGTTAAATAAAAGATCCTTTCCCCATTGTAGCCTGAGTTCTTTGAAAGGAAGAGATTTTAATTTGTTTTTATTTCTTGCTGAGATGCTGTCTGAGTCTTCAAGACTGATCAGTATTTCTTCTGGAGTAGAAATGGGGGGAGTTGTGGAAATTTGGGCAGATTGCTTTTAGCAAAGTTTCTGATTTGAAAGTAGTGGAAAAATTGTGTTGATGAAAAGTTAAATTTGAAACATAATTATTCACAATATGCAAAGACATTATCTATATACAGTTATTTAAATGTTTTAATCCCAGAATTAAATACTTTGTAGGCTTGAGGTGTTAGAGAAAGGTGGTTATTATTTGAAGGAGCCAAAAACAAAAGCTTCTCTGTCTTGAATTGCTTTGTTTCCATATTCTGTGTGATTGTTAGGCAATCAATTGATGGAATTTTCACACATTTTGAGCCATCCTAACCAATTTATCTAGCATTTGATGCCACCCCTTATGGTGCTGGTGCTGCTGTATTGAATATTGGGGCAACCGATTGCATTTGCCTGAAGGACATTAATTAAAAGGGAAACAAAATATCCTCAGAAAAAAGACATTAAACATTATTTCCGAAAAAAAAAAAAATCAAACTTAAATGTTTGGTCAAAAACTTACTTTGGCAACAGATACCAACCACTCATGTCTACGTTTAGCTCATATACTGTGGTACAATCTATGACAGTAAGCAGGCATTAGAGCTGAGCATTGCTGATGGGGCTCACAATTATGAGATAAACACAGGACTTCTGAGGCACATGGGAATGCAGATGGCTGTCAAGACTCCCCCTACCTGAACAACCAATAAAAAAGAGGGTACACCTGTAACCCAATCAAGCAGGAAACCAAGGACAATTCAACACTTTCAGAACTACTCGAATGCATTGTCAGAGATCAGGACATTAGCACCCTTCATGCACTGCCTGATGTTCAGGCTTACCTTTCACGTGGTAATGAGTTATAAGTGACAGCAGGATATCTCATGTGGGGCATGTGAGTGATTATAACACCAAGATAGAGGAAACACGTTCTGGATGAGTTACACCTCGGACACTGTGGCTCAGACCAAATGAAAGAGCTAGCCCAGAGTTACTTTTGGTGGCCTGAACTTGATTGTTTTATTGAAGAAAATGCAACTTCATGTTCATCATGCCAAAGCCTCAGAATTATGTCAAGTCCAGCACCATTGCATCCATGGGAATGGCCTGCCAGTCCTTGGCAGTGTGTTCATTTAGACTCTGCAAGACCTGTAGAGGGTGTTATGCTTTGGTCACAGTGGATGAAGATTCTAAGTGACCTGAGGTCACCATCATGTCTATCATCACATCAGAAAAGTTGATCCAAACCTTAAGAGAGATGTTTTCAACTTTTTGTGTTCCAAGAAATTGAGGAATTCCTAAAATATATTGGTATTAATCATCTTCTATCCACCCCTCATTACTAACGCCTTGGCTGAAAGAATGGAACAAACCCTTAAATATGCTCTTAAAGCATCCAAAAGGAAAGCACCTTTCAAACAATATCTTTACACATCTCCTCTTAAATATTGTGACACATCCCATACAACAACAGGTATGTCACTAGCTGATCTGTTTCTAAAATGGTGGCTTAAAACACGTCTTGATTTGTTAAGATCAGCTACCACTCAGGTGCAAGTTTATGATAAGAAGCAGGATCAAGTAAATCAATGGGCCAAGTGGACTAAATATCATGAGCTTCCCAGTGGAGATGATGTTCTTGCTTTTAATTACTTCACCACTGATAAATGGGTACCAGCAACCATTCTTCAATAGACTGGACATGTCTCTTATAAGATATGCACGTGAGACGACTAGACATGGAGACGACATGTTGAACAGTTGCTACCTGGTATACCTGCTGAAACAGTCAGTAGCACAGAAACATCTGAGGCACCAAGTCCTAGTGAGCTGACCTAAAGCCCCTGGGATGCCACCTGTCTCTAAGGCTTTAACTCCTACTGATGTCAAAGTTATCTGAGGCTGAGTTAGGAGATGAACACACACCACATGTATGACACAACCCTCTTAGAAGAAGAAAGCCTCCTGACCATCTTAAGTTATAGTAGCTAACCCTGTATGTGAGAAAATAATAATAAAGGGAAGAATAAAACTTCTGTGTTAGCGGGATGTAGAAGAGGTTTACCGTCTCTCCTTTGTTAGAATGTGAACTGCATTGCCAACATCTTGAAATTCTTCTTCTTAGACAGAAGATGCACTTTTTTAATTGTTACCCACATTAACAGTTTTAAGAAGGGAGGAATATCCAGCATATTTTAATTCTGTTAAACTATTTTGGGTTCCGCAGTAAAAAGGAATTTTGGGTATTGAGGAGCCAATATAGACAGTGTCACACATGTGCGATTAGGAGGCAGTCAAAGAGCCTAAAGGTGAGTGAAACATCGCGAGATAGAGGATTGTCACGTGGTACTTACCTGAATCTCTTTTGGTCAACAGAAAACTTGAAGAAAAATAATTCCTCCACTTCCGGATTCCAAAATGGCCGCGACGACGTCACTTCCGGCTCACCATGATGACGTCACTTCCGACTCCATCAATCCACCTCACTTCCGTCCCATCATGATGACGTTGTTTCCGGTTCCTGTTTCTAACGTCACTTCTTGTCAACCATTTCCTGTCCCATAATCCTTTCCTGTATAAAGTCGCCATTTTGACTGGAGAAAACTGTTCATTGTTTTGTTTTTGAGACTTTGAATCATTCTTTCTTTAATTGTCTGGACGACAATATATGGGGACGGTCCCCAAAACTTTGTTTTGTGTTGTGTAACATTCTTTTGGAGAAGAATAATCATCACAATAGATAGATAGATAGATAGATAGATAGATAGATAGATAGATAGATAGATAGATAGATAGATAGATAGATAGATAGATAGATACTTTATTACTCCCAAGGGGAAATTCACATAATCCAGCAGCAGTATACTGATAAAAAACAATATTAAATTAAAGAGTGATACAAATGCATGTAAAAACTGACAATAACTAACATGTACTCAGCAACAAGAACCTGTTACAGTTTATTACTTTGAACCTTCTCCATCTTTCTCCTTTGGTCAGTGCAATATTATTGCATTCAGATATAACATCCCACCTATTAATGGAGGTGGGCGCGCCTCCCTGATAAAAAGCATTCACAATAGGACTCTGATTTAACGCTCTAATATCTTGAATTTCCATGCATTTAAAATTTTTGGAAGCTGATGTTGACATAGGAAAAGCTCTTGAAGAGACACAACTTGTTAAGGTTATGTTCACACTGCAGCAAAAAGTAACTCTAACCTGATTTTCTTTCTCCTGTCTTGTATTTTATTTTATTTATTTATTTTGACTCCTCAGATAAAGTTAGTGACTGATCTAAATCTGTATATTCTGAATGTGCCCCACATGCACAAAATGATTAAAGCAATTCTGTCAGACCAATGCCATCTAAAAGATGCTGGTTGCTGCTCGACTTCACATCATTTCAGTGCAGGACGTGAATGAATTTGTCAGCTCAAGATGGCAACGAAGTGAACCGAGAAACGAAAGAGCAGAGCTGTGGGTTTGAGTGCATAGAAAGATGTGGCCCAAAAAATACTGAGGGTGATGAGGATGGTTTGGATGCAAAACAGTCGTTACAAGAACAGTGGAGATACTTCTGAAAAGTTTTTGATTCCATTACACTTTTTGCTAATTATACTTCTCTAGAAATCAGATTGTTGTCACATAAGAGTGAAAAAATGGGAATGGAGCTGCAGTGTGAATGGGGTGTTGTACACGGTGGTTTAACAATGGTGCAGTTGTCCTCAACAACACAACACATTCATGAAAAGGAATAAAATCAGAAAAAAATTTTCAATTTCAATAAGAAATAAGCTACTTACTGTAGTTTGAACAAAGCATGTCGCTCATCCCTGATTTTTAATGTGTGCTAGGAAGCAATAAATGGGAGAAAATGGACTGGTGGACTGGTGAGGGTACAGAGACAGACGCTTGCGCCTCTGTGGCCACCACTCTGTATGCGTCTGTAATCTGAAGAAAGGCCCACACGTCAGTATTGTAATTGTGTCTGTTAATATCTGTTAATAAGGAGCACCAGATAGTATAAAGTGGGCCCCTTGACTGATGAAGACTCACCAGACTGCATTCCTGTTTATTTTTATTGCTTTAATAACACGACCGCACTTGCTGCTTTCAGACTTTGCTGTAATACAAAAAGAGCAGCCAGAGAGCTGAGAGACAAGCCGAGTCCTGCTGCAGCCTCAGGTGTGGCCTCATAACTGACAACACCTACAAGTTGAGGGGCAGCAGCGACATATTGAATAAAGTCACATCATCGTCAGTTCACGGGACATCAAGGACATAAACAGGTAAGGAGAATAAAACTAATAAACTGCTCAGAGTAACTTGTGATATTCTGGTCACTCAGGACACTGGAGGTGACTTTCAGAATCTCATACTTGACTGTTGGTAACAAAGACATTAAATTATACTGAGCTGATGGAGCAGGACGGAGTTACCTGACCTGGAAATCTTAAAAAACATTGACATTAATTACTTTGTGTAACGCAGTATCACACCTATGTGTGTGTGTTTTACAAATAGCAAAAAGAAAATGACAGTTATTATAGATGTAAAATGTAAAAATTCTTGCTTTGTCTGTTTAGTGTAAGTGTATTGTCACACGTACACAGCAGAGTGAAATTCTCATTTTCATGTTTCGTCGCTGCTCTCGGCTGCCATGCTCGCTGTTTCTTTATTTTACTGTTTCTTGTCAGTCCTGATAGCAGTGCATTAAGTCTGAGGACTAATGTGTGATAGAAAATTGAATTCTAAATCTCTAATGACTCCAACATTTTATTGACCTCCATCAAGTCAGATTGAGTTTTATCTCAGGATTTTCACTTTGTTTACTGCTGCCATAAATTTAGGTTTCATTTTTTCTTGTTTCATTTAAGGCAGTTTCTGCTCTTGCATTCTATGCTGCTGGTTGTTAGGATTTGATTTTATTTTGATTTTCTCCGACCCATTCGTGTCTTTTTCAGGCCTTTTTTCTTGTTTTTTTGGTGTGTTGGCCTGTGTTTTGCTGAATACACTTCTGCCCTTTTCACTTTTTATTTTAAACATATTTAAAGATGTGTCTTGGAAAAGTGTTCACCTCTTGGCAGGTTTCACATTTTCTTGTTATACGTACAACATTGGATCATAGAGGATTTAATTGGGCTTTTTTTGCAAACACTCCCATTTTGTATGATTTGGGTTATTCTGACAGCCATATTGGTTACGGTTATGATGTTATTGCTACCATGTGACATCATTTAATGGCCTTCTTTAAGATGGCGGCCCAGTGTGCCTCTCTCCTAGGTTAGGGATGCATTGCTAGGTGCTTCTTGTTTGATTTGGCAAAGATTTTTTGATGGAAACAAACTTCTCTTTTGTCAGGGCTTGTTTGATCAGCTGCGTTTGACCTGTTTCAGATTTTTGATTGAGATCATTGGCCTTCCATGGGATTGGTGTTGTGGTCACTTGTAGTTTGTCCTCTTGTTGCCTGTTCATGTTGGTGATTCACGGGTCAGATTGGCCTTTATTGAGTCCAAGTCAGCAGAGAATCAGAAAATTGTAACAAATCTACATAAGTAAAAGTGTGTTTTTTATTTTTATTTCTCTGCACCACTTGGTGAATAACTTGTACTCTGCAAGATCCATCTTGCCATGTCAGGGCCACCAGAGAACATCCTGTGATTGAGTAGCATGTTTAAAAATCAATAATTGTTTCATAATCAAAAAAGGGAAGACAAGAGGTGGAAGGCTTACGACTGAACTGGCATCTTGAATTAATCCTGAGGGCACCATGTTAGATACCATAGGCGGTGGGCTAACTGGAGCAGTTATACAGGTGGGCCTTGAGGGACTGTGTATCTGTGGGAAAGAGTTTAGAGTGCTATTGAACCACAGATATAACTTACCAACATTAACATTGTGTATTTAATTTATTAAGGTTCAACTTGTTTTGCATATTTTTGTTTGTTTTGCATATTTTGATCTTCTGTATTTTCAGGGACTGGATTTCTGATGTAATAAAGAGGAGTGTTGATGTTCTTGGTGTGTGTTACGTGTTCATGTGCCTTTATGTATTGTGATTCATTTATGTGGGGTTTTGTGAAGTATGTGTTGTGTATTGTGATACGTGATTTTTTAAAACTTCTGTATGGTATTCCATGATTTAGATGAGTAAACTCTGCTTGATTTAAAGTGTTTTCCAATTAATTGTGAGTCGGCTACACGAACACCACGTGTTTCACGTTAACTCAAGGTGGGCCTCGGCAATCCACGATTACGTGAGCACCATAAATGATAACATCAATCAGAGCTCAGAGGAGGGAGCAACATCAGCTTTAAGCCGACTTTAAGTGTGATGCAATGTATGTATGGTGTATTAGGGGACAGCTCTGAAAAGATGAAGAGTTTATTTAATTGTCATAAAACAGAAGAATAGGTAACAGAGACAATGGCGGTCTTTTCAGCAGTTGATAAGGAAATAATTTTTGATAAATATAACACAAATTAGAAACGCGAAAGAGGACTCAAGGCCATCCAGCTCAATGCCTGAGTACATTACAGGTCTGAATTTGTGCACTGTATAATTAAATATTAATGGCATTATTCACATAAAAAAATGTAAACCTATTATTTTATGACCGTCTTACTTGAAACATTTATCACATGTAAGTATTCAATAGTAACATGAAAATCTTTTGCCAGCAATTATAAATTATATACAAGAATTCCTAGAATATGTACTTACATGCAGACATATTTTGTGAATTCAGCCATCAAAGAAAGCTGCAGCTTCAGTGAGGACTACGATGTCTCAGTGCCACTCCTGTAGAGGAGTTTACCATCATCAGAAGGTCAGACTGGACGATACGACTGGCCATTCACATCAGTGTCATTTTAAAGGACAGACCTGTGCACTGATGCTGTGAATGATTTGTATTTTACATCATCGGCCTCTAGCTTGGCGGTGCTGTTATTCGCACACCAGTGCAGGCTTTTGTCATGGGTACAACTTTGGATAAATGCACTTTATAGTGAATAACTCACCAAAACGTCAACAAAAAAGTCAAACTGATGCAAAGGTTTTGCACAGCAGTTATGGCATTGACTCTAGTGAGTTGTCTTTGCAATGTCTGCCTTCATCTAATCGCATAGAAAGTTTTTTTTTTTTTTTTTTTGCAGATTCCAAGAGGTCTGTGTTGTCCTTTTTCTCTTCCCTGCAGACAGTCTGAGCTCCTCACTCAATAACTTTCAAGGAATAAACACACCTTGGATGATCTCACAAGGGTTTGGAAAGCAGCCCACCTTTTTAGGCCTTTAATGTAATCACAGACATCTTTGTGAAAATCAGCACCATGAGTGCCAGACCAGACTTGACGATTGTTATAACGAGTGTTTCTGTTTACTGGCATATCCTCAATTGCAGAACATTTTGGATTTTTAATATTTTACTACTGGACTATTGTAAAAATAATAAAGAGGTCAAATGTATTTAATTATTGAAGTACATGAAATTGTATCTATGTTTCTTTTTATTATTTTACAATTTACATACAAATACTTTAATGACAAGGGGCTTTCTTTCTAACCCTCTTTGTGCTGAAATTTTAAAATACAACAACAGGAGCCCACCAGGGTTGGTCCTAGAAGGTCTTTAGGTGTGACTTTCTTTTCTTGGACATTTCACATCTCTGAACTACTCTGACTTAGAACTGGTACTCTTTTTTATATACAGTATATAATGATGTTAATATGGAACACACATCTTTTTATACTTTTTAAAAATTTTCTTTTGTCTTTCACTAACAAAAATGGCAATAGGAACAAATGCTGTAATAATTTAAATGTGATATATATTGTCATTTTTCAATAAACGGTAGAGTTTTTAATGTTGTCTTACCACTTGGCAACAAATGGCAGGTTAATAATTTAATCAATAGTAAGAATGCAGCAGCATTAGACATGTTAGAAAAATCTCCATTAACATGAGGAAAAAGGTGGAAATGAATGACAATTAAATGGTGCTCATTTTTAATCAATATTTAGGCTATGAGGATTTGTTATTTTGTAGTGAACATGTAAGATTAATTTATACAAGAATTCCATTAAATTAGACAGTCTACAAAGAACAAAAAAAAAAGGAAACTTTACATGAGGTTCTCTTTCGGGACTTTTGTGACCTCCATCACATTATGCTCAACTTCACCTTTATGCTGGCATGTGCCAGGCTAAGGGTTGACACTTCATTTTCTTGGTTGCCAAGTGTGACTTGCATTAATTCTCTTTGGTGGTACCAATAGCAGCTCAGATTAGCGTCTTGATGTAAATGTGGCTTATGTGCTAAATGTTCTTCATATAATAATTATAATAATAAGTTACATTTATAGAGTGCCTTTCATAAACCCAAGGTCGCTTTACATAGAGTAAATAAAAAAAAATACACAGAAGGCAAAAGTTTGTAGAAAAGGAAAGTTTTCAGAATACCCCGGTTTGACATTTTATAATTCACTAGCCGACCCGCTACGCCGCATAATCAGGCCGCTTTTTAAATGATTTTTAAGCACAGAAGAAAAAATAAACATTTGAAAAATCCGTAATTTAATAAACCACCAAGAAAAGTAACATTGCAACAATGCACGCTACGAACCAACATACAATTGTCCGTGACTGAAAGCGGCGGAGCGCCGTCGCGCCTTCTCCTTCCAAAGCGAAGGACGGGGTTGAACGGCGCTCATTCAGTACGCACTGCCCACTTATGTGCCCGCCCCAACTCCCTACCTGAGTCGCTTTCGTCTGTGTACAGTCCACACGCACCTGTGAGTCACGTTGACTGTTAATTTTCCAAACACCGCCTCAGTCGGTTTCCACGTTGATTTTTCATTGTTCTTTGCAGTTCCGGCTGCTTTTTTTTATATATAATCCACCAAGTCACCCGACCATGGGGGGCTTTACAAAGGCAGGGGCGTAATCAGTGCGGCGTATGACCCGCACGTACTGGGAATTTCTCGTTTGTGGGGAACAATTGCAAGCCACGGTCTCCATCACGAATGGGGTTCAATGGCTTAACCACGCCTCCCTGCGCCGGGTAGACACACGTTGATCCATTCAGTGTAGCGCGTGTGCAGTACCGGACATACAAGTGCATCACAGACCTGTTAATGCTCAATCTCACGTAGCTGAAAGCCACTTGTCCCTCTAAGAATTTGGACGGCGACCGCTGTTGGGTCGTGTAACTATTTAGCAGGCGGGAGTCTCATTCATTTTCGGAAATAACCAGCCAAATCGCTCCACCAACTAAGAACTGCCATGCACCACCACCCACAGAATCGAGAAAGAGCTATCAATCTGTCAATCCTGTGCGTGTCCGGGCCGGGTGAGGTTTCCTGTGTTGAGTCAAATGAAGCGAAAGGCTCCACACCTGGTGGTGCCCTTCCGTCAATTTCTTAAAGTTTCAGCTTTGTAACAATACTCCCCCCTGAACCCAAAGACTTTGGTTACCAGGTTGGCTGCCCGCCGGGTCATGGGAATGACGCCGCCGGATCGCCTGTTGCGGGGCCTGCATTGGTGAAGCAGGTGAGACGGTAATGAAACAGAGGCACAGGGCTTATTGGTTTTTAAAGACTGCTTCCTTCATTGGGTTTTAACCAATGCACAGAACGAACCAACACACAATCGTCGGTGCGGCGCTCAGGGTGGAACGGGAGGAGAGGAGGACATCCACTCCGCTCCCTCCGTCATGCTAGTCTGCTGATTTCTCGTTCAGTATACACTGCCTGCTCATGTGCCCACCTCCAACTCGTCACTCGAATCGTTGTCGTCTTTGCACAGTCCAGATGCACCTGTGACTCACGTAGACTTTTCATTGCTCTGTGCGATTTTGGCTGCCTTTCTATATATAATCCACCAAGACGCCTGACCACGGTGGTAGCGAGGTGGGAGGGGGGTGTGTACATAGTGCAGGAGCATCTAAGAAGACGCATGTTTGTCGCGGATGTGAATTGCTGTATGTAGCGTGTAAAACAGTTTGCAATGGTGCACGCGGTCGTGCGTCATAACCGAAAACACGTTTTTTAAAGACTGCTCACTTCATTGTGTTTTAACCTCAGTTGTAAAGGAATGTTTTAAGGATCCCATGGGATACCCCTCGCAAACCGTTTTACACGCTGCATATGGCGATTCACCTCCGCGAGAAACACGCCTCTATTAACAGTCAACGTAGGTCGGAGCTGCATGTGACCTCTATGATAGACGAATATAAATGACGCCGGTTTTTCTGTGTGGTCGCGTCAGAGTTGGTGGGCGTGGCTCTGTGAGTTGTCGTCGTATCCAATGGTCTTGGAGCTGGTGGGCGTGGCTCCTTCCTGCGTGTGCCATAGGTGTCTCACTTGTCAGCGGCTTAGTGAATCCACGCCCCTTCCGGCATGCTTTCCATGGTTGTCTTGCCTTAGTGAATTATATATATAGATTAGTGGGTTGTGTGTAGAATGTTTCATTGTGAGAAGGGTTTTTGTATATGACGTTTGATATTTAGAAAAACAAATTGAAGTCTTTACTGTATGGCAGAATACTTAGTAGGACATTCATAGATCAAGAAATCCTGAACTTGGCCTGTGATATGAAACACAGCAAGAGTCCTTTAATTGGTGTTTCACAAGGCCGTTACCATCTGTTCATGGTTATTTGCTGTATAGAGCAGATTAGAGATCTAAATAAATAAAAGTTCTTTCTGGAACCTTCATGTGGAAGGGCCTTTTGGGAGACAAAAATGATTCCCCTTTGGTATTGCCCTGAAAAACAACTATGGCCCCTTCATTTTTTAGCGTGTAGAGCGGTTTTTGTGTGGCGTGTTGTTGGGGTTTTGTGAAAGACAGTTGTGTCAAGTGTCATTGTGAATTGTCATTTGTGGTATGTGATAAACGGCTTTAGGAATATATGTGCTTGGGTAATAAATGATGGGAGTTGCAAGTTTTTTTTTTTGTGGAATGATTCTCTTTTTTCTTTTGTCACCATTGTGAAGCACTAGGATGGAAATGAAGAACATAAAAACTGGAATTTTTTTTTTTTGTGAATAAAGAGGAGGCCACATTAGGATGTTAATAGTGAAGGCATTCCTAGACCAAAGATCCAAGAATTGATGATTGTAACCTTGCTGTCTGTTATGTCCAGAATTGAATCCTGTGTTTCTTTAAGAGTTTGTACATAGTTGATTTACTAAAAGACAAGGCAGGATGGGAATAAAAAGGGTGTGGTTTGTGGGAAAAAGAAGGTTGAAATAAAAAAAATAAGAAAAACATTTGGGCAAAACCCGAGTGTGATGAGTTTTTGTGTCTGGATACAACATTTTGGCAGACCAGGATGGCTGAGTTCACGTTACCCATTCCTGACCATCTCAGGAGAGCCTCCGGTGCCCTGGCAGAGATGGATTGAGTCGTTCAAACTACATTTGGTAGCCCTTGATGTTCAGGATATGGCGGATGCTAGGAAGAAATAGATAGATACTGGTGCTAGAGTGTCTCTTTTAAATAAAACCACGTTTGACAGGTTTTTTTCTCATGTACCTGCTAAACCTGCAGCTGTACAACTCTCTGGCTATGATCAGTCTCCTATAAATGTCCTGGGTACAGTTTCTTTGACTGTGAGTTACAAAGATAGAACCACTTCAGCAGTGTCTTTCCACATCACAACAGGTGGAGCTAACATCATGGGGCTTGATCTTTTCCTTGCTTTAAGCTTGATAGTATCAGACTTTGAGGATTGCCAAATTTTACAAGATGTGGACTCCTGGCTACAGAGGTTTCCAGCCTTATTCTCAGGTCTTGGCTGCATCACTCGTTTTGTCCACAAGCTGACGATTAACCCAGACATAGCCCCAGTGATTCAGCCCCTTCGTCGGATTCCGCTGTCACTACGTGAGGAGGTCTCTGCGGAGTTAGAAAGGTTGTAGGAGGCTGGCCTCATTGAGCCAGTTGATGCTTCACCTTGAATATCAAATCTTGTAATGGCACGGAAAAAGAATGGCAAAATTTGTTTGTGTGTGGATTTGAGGGAAGTTAATAAAGCCATAATTCCTGATAAATATCCATTGCCTACAACAGAGGAGCTCACAACGCAGTTCCAGGGTTCAGACGTTTTCACTAAATTGGACCTGGCACAGTGCCATTACATGCTGCTAGCCGGGATTTGACTGCTTTTGTTTCTCACTTGGGCGTTTTCAGGTTCACACGGATGGCTTTTGGATTAAGCTCAGCTCCAAGCTGTTTCCAAAAGATCATGTCACTACTACTGGCAAACATTCCTGGTGTGTCGATATATTTAGATGACATTGTGGTATATGGCCCCACACTAGAACAACATGATATTCGTTTGCAGCAGGTACTCCACCGACTGGAGCAAAGCCAGGGCACCTTAAATGTTGAAAAGTGGATTTTTAGCACTCCAGAAATTGACTTTGTGGGGCACAAACTTACGTGCAATGGCATCCAGCCCTTGCTGTCTAATGTGGATGCTATACTGGCCTTGCCGGAGCCTAAATCAACTACCGAGTTGGCTTCATTTTTGGGTATGGCAAATTACTACCTTTGTTTTCTACCACATTATGCTGACAAAACAGCACCATTGAGGGCCCTTTTGAAAAAGGATGCTACATGGGTTTGGACTGCTGCTTGTACACCGGCAATTCATGACATCAAACAACAGCTCACAAGACCACCGACACTAGCTCATTGTAGCATAGCTGCCCCCAGTCTGGTCACATGTGATGCCTCAGCTGTGGCATTGGGTGCTGTTCTATCCCAGATAGTTGATGGTGTGGAGCGCTCAGTTGCTTTTGCCTCCCGTGCCCTCACAGATGCTGAACAGAAGTACTCTGTGGGAGAGAGAAAAGCACTGGCTTGCTTGTGGGCCTGTGAATGTTGGCATATTTATCTTTATGGTCGGCATTTTACCTTGTGCACTGACCACCAGGCATTAACCGCTCTTCTGGGCAAGGCGGTTCAGGTCACAAGTCACTCCAGCTCCTCCGGTGGGCAGATCGGTTAAACCAGTATAACTTTAAACTACAGTTCACACCTGGCTATGAAAATACAGTTGCTGATTTACTTTCTAGGGCTGTTTCCGTATCCCTGCCTGTGGTTCTGGTCTCAGAGGAGGAGAGCACCCATATTCACATGCTGGTGGTTGTCATCATGGAACTGATGCAGGATTGAGAAATGGAAGAAAGTGGGAGGAGGTACAAATGGTCAAAGACTGTCAAGAAAACGTAACTGTAAATTACATAAGACAGGAGTCCAACCAGTGCTGATGTGTGAGAATACAATCTGGGTCATCAAGAAGAAGTAGGAGCTACTCATCAGGACAGAAAGAAAATAGAAATAAGGATGTCAGCAAGATGTCAGGGGTATCATGGGAAGTGGGGTGATATGGTGCGGACACCCAGTTAGAAATGCACTTTGTTGGTGGATGAAAAGACATGTGAAGGATGGCAGATGCTTAAGTAAAGAGATTTGGTAACAAGAGATTTGAAAGTGTTGGTCTGAAGGCAGAGGATGCTGTGGTCAGGATCAATGGAGACCAGGATCTGCATGGCCGACTGTTAACACCTGAGCAATGGTTTCAAGTAAAACAAGAAAACAGCATTGCATACTTCTATTATGTAGCTGTGATAAAATGAGGACAACATCGTTAAAAAGACGACCAGAGTGGTGATGCAGAGCAATTTTATCTGAAAAGAAATCATTGAAGTCGGGGTCTGCAAAGTAGGATGAAGTTTCATGAATGGTCATCTTTTGTAAGTGTTTGGTTTATTACATCCTCACAAACAGTACAAGAACGAAATGCTTACTGTGAATCTGAGGCTTCATCGATGTAACTGTTTCTACTAAAACACTGATGACTTAGGATTTCTGAAATCCCCCATAAGTGTGGCACAGATAGACGAGGTGCCGAGTACTGAAGTTCTGCTCTGAGTCCAAAGTGAACACCGTGTGGTTGTAGCCCACCTCAATATTTAATCAAACTGGTGTTCATTGTTCTCACTCACTGACTACAGCAGTGCTTGAAGGGCCTGACAGTCCATTTTGTTCATTTATTTGTTTTCTTAGACCCATTTAATCTGGACAGAATTCTGATAAGTCAGACCCCATGTGTCTTTGATATGTGACAATGAAGCCCCTCCTGAGCCCATCTACAGTGTGCTTTCTGTGTTAAAGAATTACAAGCTGATAGCTTAGTCACAGATTCCTGAAGTGGCCCATAATAATTACAGTACTTGAGGAGTCCCTTCTTGTAACTTAAGAAGTAGCCATGTGTTTCCTGTAAATCCCATTTTTCTGGTCTTATTTGAGTGCAGTTCTGACAGATCACGGCTGTGACAGGCCCTGCACCAATTCATCGCTCATTGTACTTCAAGGCAGGCAGTTTCTAGTTGTTATTGGTCTTGTTTGCTCTTTTCACAAATACCCTGAGACTTCAATCAAACATTCTGTATGGTCCTAAAGTCAATATCGGTTTTATTTCTTTTTTACTTCATGTCACTTGTAAGTTACCATTTTAGTTTAAAGAAATCTCACCAGTTCATTAGTTTCAAACCCACTTTAGTAGTTCTTTGTGGCTGATGTGTAGGGAGCCCCCATTCTGAGAGCGGACACAGACAGATTTCATTAGCAGCCATTAAATAAGATGGTGTTGATGTAAAGGCCACAAGGAGTGCCTGACTCAGGACCAGACAAGCTCTCTGACCGTTCAACATTCTTTTGTATTAACATCAACCCTGAACCAGTCTTAGTTAAAAATAACTTATATAGGGACAGGAAATTGTTAATCAAAGATCATTTAAATAATAAAATAAGAGGTTGGTAATGAAAACATCAGAGGCTAAGGGTCCGTACTGGCATTTGAAAGGTTTCTGGTTCAAATCCCACTACTGCCTGACGGAATCCTACTCTGTTGGGCCCTTGAGCAAGACCCTTAACCTGAACATCATTACAGGGGTGCTGTGCAATGGCTGACCCTGCACTCTGACCTCATAAGGTCATATGAAAAGACAATTTCCCCTGGGGGATTAATACAAGATAACAAATGGGTCAGCACCTGTGTATATAGAGACTCTGGTGAGGTGCTCTGCTCCTTCTCACCCACTCAGCTTTGCCAGTGAACAGTGTCTGGTGATGCCACCTCTGTATGGCATCAAGTCTCAATCCAGACTCTTTTCCTACATTTCCTACTTTCTACTGTATGTATTTCCAAGTTGGTGGAATGAGGTGCAAATGAGGTGTCCCATCTGTGAATATCTGTTTAATGGATTTAGAAAAAAAAACAACAACTATGCTCTGTCATCTTTTTTTATTTGACAATTAACTTGTAGTTTAAGTTTAACTACTTTATTGATTATAATCGATGATTGTAAATGTATGAGTTATTACATCTTTTCACTTGTGGCAATGAGAAGTCAAGCAAAATGTCACCTTTAATTGGCTAACTAAAAAGATTAAAATATACAAATTTTTGAGGCAACGCAGGTCCCTTCTGCGGGTGAGATGTAATACAGAAACTGGAGTTCCCTGTGTTTATATACACACTAGGACAAGAAACAACATTGGTAAACCTTTAAGTGAGACATCTTAAATGTAAGAAATTAATAGACCTCTTCAGGCTAAGATTCATTAAGCAAGAAAGGAGAACAATGTATAGTCAAGATCTTTGGATAAGACAGCTCTCCAAAAAAGTATTTTAAAGTTTCTGATAAGTTTTTTAATAAAATATGTGTCTGTAGTCAGGTTGTCTGTGTCATATCTGGCCATAAAACTCTTGTCTCTATTCAAACCATGTTGTAATGTATTAAATTTTAGCATGAGTTTAACTTCCCATTCTTTTCTCTCTTGCTGTGTTTCAAAGTTACCCCTAAGCCATTTGACTTTAAATTCCCTCTCACAGTGTCCATGCCTGTTGAAGTTGGCTGCTACAGGACCATCCCTATTTCCATGCTTGATTTGGCACCTGTGTAAATTCATTCTCTGGTGGAGTGTTTGTCAAGTTTGTCCCACATGTCAGGACATTTCATATAGAGAATTAGGTGGACCACTTTAGGTGATCTGCAGGAAAATAATCCCTTTATGCGATGTTCTAGTCAGCAGTGTGGCAATCATCTTTTGTTCCCTGTCCTACTACACTTGCTGTTCAAACAGGTCCAAGGCTAATGTTACTCGATTATACAATACAATACAATACAATGCAATTTACTTTTGTATAGACCAAAATCACACAAGGAGTGCCGCAATGGGTTTTAACAGGCCCTGCCTCATGACAACCCCCCAGCCTTGACTCTCTAAGAAGACAAGGAAAACTCCCAAAAAACCTTGTAGGGAAAAATGGAAGAAACCTTGGGAAAGGCAGTTCAAAGAGAGACCCTTTCCAGGTAGGTTGGGCATGCAGTTGGTGTCAACAAAGAAGGGGGTCAATACAATACAATACACAGAACAGAACAAATCCTCAATACAGTGTAAAAATAAAAATTTTAGAAGTATATAGCAGAATTTAACAGTAGATGATATCACATAATATGATTTGGATATTTTTTAGAGTCCTGGAGACCTCATCCATCAAGCTGCCTCCCCCATTTGGCCATTCCACAGCTGAAACAGAGCTGGGCCAGCCAATCTGATGAAAGGACCTCTCTTTCCCATGATTCCTGTGATCCTCCATCAGGGATGGCTTTACCATAGGCAGGCAAAACAACTTGGCAGGTGGGCCATGACACCAAGTGCCACATTTGAGAACTGAGAAGAGAAACAGAATAGGTGAGGGTTAGTATCAAAATATAATTATCATGTTACTTATGTTTAAGTGCTAATGACTGACAACAGAGATGCAGTCTGTACAGTTAATCAGCAGCTCTAGTCAGGATATGCTAAACTGAAGTAGTGAGTCTTCAGCGGGATTTAAAGGCTGAGACCGAAGGGGCATCTCTTATAGTAGCAGGCAGACCATTCCACAGTTTAGGGGCCCTGTAACTAAAAGCTCGACCTCCCACTGTTATTTTATTAATCCTTGGAATCATAAGCAGACCATCATCTTGAGATCTTAATGTGCGCTCAGGTTTGTAAGTCATGATAAGTTCAGACAAGTAAGCTGGACCTTGGCCATTTAATGCTTTATATGTTAAAAGGAGGATTTTGAAATCTGCCCTAAACTTAACTGGGAGCCAGTGTAAGGATTTAAGAACTGGAGTTATGTGTTCATATTTTCTTGTTCTTGTAATAATTCTTGCAGCAGCATTTTGGATTAACTGGAGGCTGTATAGAGAACAGTTTGAACAGCCAGTGAACACCGCATTGCAGTAGTCAATCCTACTAGAGATAAATGCATGAATTAATTTCTCAGAATCCTGTTTATTTAGAAAGCCCTTAATTTCCTAACATTTTAAGATGGAAGAAACATGTTTTGGACAACTTTGTAATATGTGCTTTAAATGACATGCTAGAGTCAAAGATAACTCCTAGATTGCTGGCTGATTCAGTAAAATTAATTGGGATTCCAACTGAGTTAAATGACGACAAAATATTGCTGTGATCAGCGTCATTCCCTCCAACAATTAACATCTCTGTTTTATCTGTATTTAAAGACAAGTAGTTCTCATTCATCCATTCCTTTAATTCACTAACACAACTAATTAAAGACAACATCGGAGAAACTTCATTTGATTTAAATGAAAGGTATAACTGGGTGTCATCTGCATACGAGTGAAAATTAACATTATGTTTCCTAATGAGAGATCCCAGTGGAAGCATGTAAAGTGAAAACAGTAAAGGTCCCAGTACTGAGCCCTGGGACACCATATTGAACTTCTGTGTATAATGATGGAGTACTGTCAGCACATTTCTGTACATATTGGAATCGATTTGATAAATAAGACCTAAACCAAGCGAGCAGGGGCCTGTAAGCCCAACATCATTTTCTAGCCTGTGCAGTAAAATAGAATGGTCAATGGTGTCAAATGCTGCACTTAAGTCCAACAACATAATTACAGTGGAGTTTCCTTCATCAGAGGATATCAGAATGTCATTTACAACCCGTGTTAGTGCGTTTCTGTACTATGACCAGTCGAAACCAGACTGGAATTTCTCAAATAAATTGTAATGCGTAAGGTGTGACTGAAGCTGACTGGCACTACTTTTCTAGTATTTTAGAGAGAAATGGTAAATTTGAAATAGGCCTATAATTATTTAGTATGTGTGGGTCTAGGTCTGACTTTTTAAGTAAAGGTTTAATGACTGACACTTTTAGTGCATCAGGTACTGTGCCATGCAATAATGAACTATTGATAACGGTTAGAATAGGCTGCAAGAACATCCATTGCACTTTTTACTAGTTTTGTTGGCACTGGATCTAGGGAACAAGTAGTGGGCTTCATTTTAGAAATTAAAGTTAAGACTTCCTGGTGAGTTACAGGATTAAAATTACTAAAGTGCTGAATGCAATGTGTGGCAGGGTCTGCTAAGCTAGTATTTGGTTTGTACTGTGATGCTGAGATCTGGGATCTTATATTTTTAATTTTCTCATTGAAGAAGTTCATAAAGTCTGTACTGCTAATATCTGTTGGTATTTTGCACTGTAGATCTGAATTCCCATTTGTTAATTTAGCCACTGTTCTAAGTAGTACCCAAGGATTTTTATTATTGCTATCTATTATTGTAGAATAGTATTCTGAGCGAGCTTTAAAGACAGCTTTTTTATATTTATTAACACTCTCCGTTCATGCAATTTGAAAGACATGTAGCTTTGTTGTTCTCCATCTGCGCTCCAGTTTTCGACACTGTGTCCAGAGTATCTCTCAAGGTCACATTATAATGTGATGTTAGCTGATCTAAATTGTTTTCCACGTTTACATTTGATGTTAACTGATCTAAATGGTTTTCCACAATTACACTCGACTTACTCAAAGTATCTACAAATTTTGAAGCAGAATTACAATCTATCAGTTGCACTGTCTTTGTTTTAATCTGGGAGTGCATTGGCAAGGGCAGAACTAAATCAAATGTAATTAAGTAGTGATCAGAAATAACTTCATTTAATGTAGTAGTATTTAAATTTTGAATTTCAACTTTATGTTATAATTAAATCTAATGTGTGATTATGATTATAAGTTGGACTTTTGACAATCTGACAAAATCCTACTGAATTTAACAAATAATTAAAACATTTGCTAAAAGTGTCAGTTTCCACATCAATGTGTATATTAAAATCCCCCATCAGTACAACGTGATCATAATTTATAGCCGAATCAGATAGAAGGTTGCTAAATTCAGTCACGAACAATGAATATGGCCGTGGTGGTCTGTAGACTAGCACTATAATTGTGTTGGAATCTGTTTTATTATTTAAAATAAATGCCTCAAAGGATGTAAAGTCGCCTATGTTTTTAGACATGATTTGCATTTTGTTACAATGAATTATTCCTAGGCCTCCTCCTCGACCAGAATCTCTAGATTTATGAAGGTACGAGTATCCATCTGGTGACGCCTCAGCTAGGGGAACAGTGTCACATTTACTAAGCCAGGTTTCAGTGAGAAGACACAGATCAGATTTTGTACTTAATATAATATCATTTACCAAAACTGCTTTATTGTCAAGACAGCAAATGTTTAATAAGCAGCATTTAAATCTGCATGATTCTTTCTGAACTGGTGATATATATTTTGTTTTAATTTGAAGTAAATTTCTATTACAGATGCCCCTGGTGAAGGGTCTGGTTTTATCCCTTGGTCTAGTTATACACCTTATTTTTTGGTTATCAATTAATTTAAGGCTTGTATCAAGACTAAATTTGCTAGATGCCCCACAACAAGGATTTTGGGTAACAGCTTCAGGATAGTAAGGTGGTATTAACAACAGCCTTCCGATACATAAATCCCGGTCAGTGTGAAAAGTAATGCTCGTGCACGAGCCTTCTGTCCCATCCCAACTCCTCCCAGAATTACGCCTCTTTCAATATGCAAATCAATATAAATTGCCCATAAGCTCAGCCTTCTGTGAAAAGACAATGGGAAAAGCACGGGGAAAAATACAAGAATTTCAGCGAATACCAAGTGGAGGCTAAGGAAAAACATACTATTTGTTTAATTAAACTGTGGTATTAGCAACAAAAGGAAGCTGATCGAGTGACATAGCATGTTGGAGAAACTTGAAAGCTCAGATATCAAAGTCGCCGTGAAAAGGCGAGTCGTAGCCCACCGTCTGAGTGTCATATGAAAGCTTATTAGGGTACAGAGAAAAAAAAGGCACACAGTGGGGAAAAAAGCACGAAATGTCAACTTCAATCTCGAAATTTCCACTTTAATCATGTAGTTTATTTTGTCGTTAAAGTAGAACATCATAAATGTCATCTTAAAATCGTTTAATTAACCAGTTTCTCAAATCATATCGTAATTAAAGTTGCACGTTAAATACTTTGCTTTGTATGTGATCTTCTATGTGCTCTATGTAAGTGAATCACTACTTGCTTCTTAAACCGGCTCTCTTCCTCCAACTGTACACAGAATCCATTACATTCGTGATATTACAGCTCTCTGAATAACTAAAATACTGAGATGTATACGTGATATCATTTTCATGATGATAGGAGTTAAAGCACGTTATTAAACATGGGTTTCACGGTACAGTAATTGTGCGCGACCTTCGATGAAATTATTTATTGCAGCAGTACTCATGGGCGGCTCTAGGCTTGTGGCGGCCCTGAGCAGAGAAAGAATCGGTGTCTCCTTCACCTGCCGATGTCAGTAAGGTATCTTATGCACGGTGGATGGCCACATCCATTGCGGACACTGTATAGCTGCCTCGTGCTCATGACACAAGCGTTTAACTTTTGTCGAAATTTGCTGCTGCGTTTTTGGCTGTGTCGTTATTTTCTCTTTCTGTTTTATATTCAACTAGCAGAATACCCGCGCTTCGCAGCGGAGAAGTAGTGTGTTAAAGAAGGTACGAAAAAGAAAAGGAAAAATTTTAAAAATAACGTAACATGATTGTTAATGTAATTGTTTTGTCATTGATATGAGTGTTGTTCTCATATCTATCTATCTCTATATATATATATATATATATATATCTACAGTATCTATATATATATATATATATATATGTTGTTCTCATATCTATCTGTATATATATATCTCTATCTATCTATATATATATATATATATATATATATATATACTACTTGCAGCGGAGAAGTAGTGTGTTAAAGAAGGAAAGAGAAAGAAAAGGAAACATTTTGAAAATAACATAACATGATTGTCAATGTAATTGTTTTGTCACTGTTATGAGTGTCGCTGTGATATATATATATAGCAAAACACCCGCGCTTCGCAACGATGTCATGTGTTTAAGAAGTTATGAAAAAGAAAAGGAAACATTTTAAAAATAATGTAACATGATTGTCAAAGTAATTGTTTTGTGTATTTGGCGGCAGCGTCACGAAGTTGTTTTTGGTAGCTGCATCAGAAAATGTACAACGACGTCTGACACGCCTCCTTTTTACTGTTTTCTCAAAGCTTGGATTGCTGCTGTCATATATACACACACACACACACACACACACACACACACACACACACACATACATACATACATACATATATATATATATATATACACATATATATACACATACATATCTTAATATCTACATATCTATATATACATATCTACATATACACATATATATATATATACACTAGCAAAATACCATATGTCCATAGCTATATTTAATGTTACCTTAGTCCTGGCACTTAAAACTTTCTCTCGCAGTTTCGCTGAGTTTGTGTCAAACACCACCCTGACCATCTCATCTTCCTCTCCATAAGCACAGTCCTTCACCCGTGAATATTTACCCGTGGCAGTTTGCTATTGGATTGCCGCTGACGGACGGCCTTATATGGGCAGGCACTAAATTACAAACGCCAGCGCAGCCTGTCTATGAACTTAATTTAAAGTGTAGGTTTACATCGTGCTTTGTTTCCGAAGTAGCAGAACTCATGAATATGGTTGTATATGTCACTCGCTCACGTCTTATTGTTTCGCTGCCTTCTCAATAATATAATGCATGTTTTCTTCAGCGCTTTTTTGAGGTCTTCCTGGTTTTCTATGTACTGCGTGATTACGTGGGTGGCGTAATGATGTCACACGAAACTCCGCCCTCACGGCGTTGAAGCTCATCTCCTTTAAAGTAAATGGAGAAAAACTGCTTCCAGTTATGACCATTACGCGTAGAATTTCGATATAAAACCTGCCCAACTTTTGTAAGGAAGCTGTAAGGAATGAACCTGCCAAATTTCAGCCTTCCACCCACACGGGAAGTTGGAGAATTAGTGAGTGAGTGAGTCAGTGAGTCAGTGAGTCAGTGAGTCAGTGAGTGAGTGAGTGAGGGCTTTGCCTTTTATTAGTATAGATATATATTTGCGTGGCCGCCCCTGCAGTCCTTGCTTTTCTTTCTCCAAGTAACCAATCATCACGCAATTAGCTCTGTAATAGACGTTAAGCCATCTGTAAGCTTATAGCGCCGATTCTTCAAAACGTTTAAGGAACATCGAACAATATTCGCAGTACATGTTTAATTATTCTATCCTTCACACCAGTCCCAGCGAAGAATATAGATTATTTAAATGAAGTTAAAGTTTTTTCTGTATAATATAATAAACATATTTTTCTGCATTTCATCTTAAAATGATATTGTCATCATATGTAAATACGCGCTTTATAAAGTGGCTCAGGTTGTGCAATATTATAACTGTAGTGCAAGTTTACAGTGAGGTAATTGTACTTATAAGAACAAACAGTTCTACAAGGAGCAATTGATTAAGTGTGTTTATAGTTATTATATGAATAATTATGTTAAGATACGCTCCAAAGTCCTATCTAAAAGGATTGAAAAGGTACTTCCTTCAGTAATATCACAAGACCAAACTGGATTTATTAAAGGCAGACACTTTGCTTCCAATTGTTGATACCTGTTTAATGTAATATATTCACCAGCAAAGTCTAACACCCCAGAGATATTATTATCATTGGATGCAGAAAAAGCATTTGATATGGTTGAATGGAACTAGCTTTTCACTACATTGGAGAAATTTGAGTTAGGTACAAACATATGTGCATGGAACAAACTACTGTATAACAATCCAGATGCTTTTGTTTGTATTAACAACATTAATTCACACTACTTCAAACTAGAACATGGTATCAGACAAGCATGCCCCTTGTCACCACTGTGTTTTGCAATTGCCATTGAGCCACTGGCAGTTCACTATCAAAATGCTTATGAGATAAAGGGGATTATCCGAGAAGGACTTCAACAGAAAATGTCTCTCTATGCAGATGATATGGTACTGTATATATCAGACCCACAAAATACTGTGCCTGCAGTCTTAACAGCACTTACAGAATTTCAAAAGATTTCTGGTGTCAAAATTAATTTGAATAAAAGTGTGCTCTTTCCATTGAATTCTCAAGCACATAATATCAGATTGGACACCTTCCCTTTTATCATCACAGATCAGTTTAAATACCGAGGGGTAAACATCACAAGTAAACATGAAGCTCTTTATTAACAAAATATTGCAGTCTGTATGGAAAAAACTAAGCAAGACTTGCACACATGGTCAACCCTTCATCTCACTTTAACTGGAAGGATTAACATTGTTAAGATGAATATCCTTCCTAAGCTTCCTTTTTATTTCAAAACATTCCAATATACATCAATAAATATTTTTTTAAGAAATTAGATTCAACCATAACCTCATTTATTTGGACTTCTAAACATCCATGTATCCAAAGTGCAACCCTGCAAAAACCTTAGACAGAAGGTGGCATGGCTCTACCTAACTTTCAGTTTTATTACTGGGCGAATTTATAAGCAATAAAATCCTGGACATGGACACAAATAGATGAATATACACAGGCTTGGTCTGCAATAGAAATAAAATCCTGCAGCACTTCTTTATATTCCTTGCTTTGTACCCCAATAAGTACAAGTTATCGCCAATATACTAACAACTAACAACCTGAATGTGCTTCTCTCACTCAGAATATGAAACCAATGTAGGACATACTTTAAGATAAAGAAGCTTTTATCTGTGGCATTTCTGCACAAGAACCACCTTTTCCACCCTCTCAAACGTACGCAGTTTTTAATGTCTGAAAAACATTCAGGATTAAATCCCTTAGAGATCTGTACATAGACAACGTCTTTGCAGCCTACAAACAATCACACTCCAAATTTATCTTTCCAGCAACACATTTCTTTCTCTACCTTCAAATCAGAAACTTTGTTAAACTAAATCTGTCCAATTTTCTTCAACTCACAACTATGCCGGAAAAAAATATTGATCAGTCTTGAGGACCCAAACAGCATTTCTGTAATATATAAAAACCTTTTAGAGTCTTACTCCCTTTCAAAGATCAAATAGGACAGTGGAAAAAGGATCTCTCACTCAACATCTCAGAAAAGGAGTGGAAGGTAGCAATGCAGAGAATTCACTCGAGCTCCATATGTGCAAGGCATACAATTATTAAACTTAAAATTATATATTGAGCACATCTGTCTTGTTTAAATTGTCCAAAATGTTTCCAGTGCAAGATCCAACCTGTGAATGTTACAATCAAGTTCCAGCCTCACTGGGTCACATCTTTTGGGCCTGTACCAAATTAACATAATTTTGGACCAAAATCTTGAAATGCCTTTCAGACAGCCTTGGTGTCACAATCCCTCCTAATCCACTAACAGCTGTGTCTGGTGGGCTCACCGAGGGTCTTAAAATGGAGGAGGACAAACAAACTGTAATTGCCTGTACTTCACTATTGGCACATAGACTTACAGTATCTTGCTCAACTGGAAGAATCCTAACTTTCCTATTCTAAGTCAGTTGGTAACTGATGTTATATACTATTTGAAGCTGGAAAAAAAATCAAATTTACACTTAGAAGATCTGTACAAAACTTTTCTAAAAACTGGCAGGATCTAATCAATAACATTTTAAAATAAGCTTTTAAATTGAGGAAGCAGATTCTTCCCCCTTTTTTTTCCTTTTTTCCCTATTTATTTTTACTCATTTATTAATTTATCTATTTCCTTATTTTTATTAGCTTAAAGTTTTACTCTGCAGGCCTAGCTCTCTTTCTCAAAGCTGGAGTTTGATTGTCTGGAACCAATTGTAAAACCTGAATAATTTGTATGAAATGATATTTGTTTTTAAAATCAATAAAATTCCCAAAAAAAAATAGCTGACTTTGTGGTGATTTTGTCTCTTGCTATAACTGTCCTGTCACTGGGTGAGTTTGCTTCTGCCTCTCCATTTTGCAGTGAACTATCTGCCTTGCAAGCTCACGTTACCAATGATTAGCCATCTTCTCTTAATGCTGTTGATACAGTTACGTGTCTATACAGTATTTCTGATTACGAGATTAACTCAGTGTACAAGATGGTTATGTGTTCTGTGGTGCTCGCCTCATTGCTCCTTTCTCTCAGAGTCACATGTTGGTTGCATTCACTTGTCTATGTCACCAAAGATATGTGTAAAGTAGACAGTGCGTGTGTGTCATCTCTATTGGTGGCCAGGTATAGATGGCATGGTTGAAGTTCATGTCAAAAACTGTCAACTGTGCCGATCTTCTCATCAGACAGCCAATTCCCTTTTCTACACCTGTGCCATTTCCATCTGAACCCTGGGAGAAACTGGTAAGAGATGTGGCGGTCTATTTGAAACAGCTGTCTGGAATTATTGTTATACACTAACCCTGACTGATTATCATTGCAAGTGGCCAGAAGTTACCTTCACTGTTTCTATTTCCACTCAAAATGTCATACATTTCCTTATCTCAGTCTTACCAGATTCAGAAATCTGCACACCCTTGTGTCAGACAACACCTGTCAATTTACATCTGAAGACTCTGCAGTATTTCTGAACACAAGTGATATAATATTCATCACATACACATCTCTGTATACCATCTGACTGCATACAGAGCATTGGAAGTTTGCAATGTGATCTCAAAGGCTTCATTCAGTCTGTTATCTTACAATCAAAACCCTGGAGACCTGCACTCTCTCAGAATATCTTCTAATATACCATTCAACACCACATGCTATTACACCACATGTTTTCCCCTTCATCATAGAAAATTACAAATACATCTCAATGTCTTTCCTCTTCCTCTTTATAGCAAGGCTG
Source organism: Polypterus senegalus (assembly GCF_016835505.1). Lineage (NCBI taxonomy): Eukaryota > Metazoa > Chordata > Cladistia > Polypteriformes > Polypteridae > Polypterus > Polypterus senegalus. Next base: position 189,111,670 of record NC_053161.1, on the reverse strand, counting down.
ACGATCTTCCTTCAAGGGAAAACAAAAACCTACACTGATGCTAGACGTGGAGTGCATAGCCCTCATTTCCAAAAAGGGGACAAGGTCCATCACAACCTGGAGAAGTTCAAAAACATATTGGTCCTTGTAATTATCTGCCAACAGATGAGACGAAATGTCATTCTCCCACTTATCCAAGTCAGATGCACCTGTGGCAAAGAATGATAAAATGGACTTACCACTCAAACCTTCATTGCCACCTATGCCTGAGGTTCCTTACAAGATACAAGAATACAAGTTTGGATGTGGCAAGAGTCTTCAAGAATAAATGAGGTGAAAAGATTCACCAAGGTACAGTAAGTCCAAGAGCAATGAGCAAATTCAACCATGAAAAGCACTTACTATCCCTCAGAAAGCCAACTGTTAGTAAGGCTTGTAAGTCAATGGAGGATCAAGGCCACGAGGCAAACCACAAAGCCCCGGACCTCTTTGCTGAATCTGCTCAGAGCACAAGAAGAGAAACTGAATATGAAGTCATAGAGGATATCGAGAGGAAGCCATGGCCGAATTTACCACCAGCAGCAGATCGTAAATGGGCAAAATTGGATGAAGATGTACATATTATACTAGATAGCAGCCTAGAAGGAGATGACACCAAGAAAAGTAATGCCATAGTAGAGGTTGTGTGTCAGGCATGTGGTGATGCCTTTGGCTTGAAGGAAGGTAAGACAATCGGGCTATCAGCAGGTCCCAGGAAGAGACAGTGAAAGGCTTCATAAGCTAAGGACACTCAAGAAAAAGTGTCAAAAAGCTGATGATGAAGAAAATAAAGCTCTGAGCCAGCGAAGCTCTAAGGTAGGGCAGAGGAGGAGGACGTTTGGAGCTTGCGTGACACAGAAATGATCTAGAAAAAACAGAGAGAGGAGTAGCGACAGAGGAAAGAATTTTACAAGAACCTCTTTCAGTTCATAGACATACTCCTGGAAAAGCCAAGAAGTGGGAAACTGGTGAGCTGTGAGGAAGAAGTAGATGACAAGGTAGCAGCAGCACATGGGGAACCCAGCATGGAATGCCCTCTTCGATTACCAATTTTAAACCACACATCCCTTACAGCACAGCAGATTTCACCAATAAAGAAGTAAAGGGCAGTAGTGGAAAAAGCTCAAGCAGGATCTGCACCAGGACTATCGGGCACCATGTATAAGACGTACAAAAACTGTCCGCAGGCTCTGAGTAGGATATCTAAAGTGTTGTAGGCACTCTGCTAGTGTTCAAGTCTGATGTTCCTACTTTTTCTTCCAGAGTGATACTTTGTTCCTAAAGAACTGAATTTGGCAGGATTGACCACTTCAGAGAAATCTCACTGCTAGATGTCAAAGGGAAAATATTGGAGTACCTTATTGCCAAAAGATGAACAACAGCTGAGTCTTCACAGCACATTGTATTGAACATCTATGAATGTCTCAAGGAAGAGATATTTTGGCAGAAGTTAAAAATGAAACTATATTTCTGTTTATGAAGTGAAATTATTAATAAGATGATAAAATATCAATTAATGACAAAGTAATCTATCTGATTTTATAATGCAGATTCTAACAGAGGTTGTTACTTCACCATTTATTGTGATTGAGAATGAAAGTGAAGCTTCTCTGTGTAGTTGCAGCAGCTCGGTTTCCACCAAAGGTGTTAAGACTGTCATATAACGTGAGGAGAACCTCCTGTGACTTCACCTACAGGCTCCCACATCCACTGGAGAACCTTAAGGGGCTCCAGACTGATAAGAGAGGACACGGTCATTGAGTTGACATGTCGCAAAAATGTTTTATTGTTTTCTCTCTCAAGGTTCACAACTGCAGTTCAGCTCCTGTGTCTCTTATTAAGTTTCTAAAAGCTCAGATGTTTGTGGACCTTCACATGGAGATCATGTCCTTTAAGTGTTCAAATGAGTGACACACCTAAGTCTGCCGTCTAACTACTCAGCTCTTGTTGTTATTTTAATTTTATTGTCCTCTCTGTTTTGTTTCCACAGTCCTAGCCTGCTGAGAGATCATTTGAACTTGAAAGGAGCCTTTAGAAGACACAAACGGTCATTTAAACCACAAAATCTAAAGATGAGTGAAGACGGCTTGTGTGAGAAGTTTGTGTCAATGATCTCCAGGAAAAGAAGATCAGATGAAGACATTGCTGCTCTGTCTGGTGAGAAAAACTTGGTGACTTTCTCCTTGAATTTCAAAATCTTCATCCCAGAACAGTTTGAAAGACACACACTTTATGCACAAAACCAAATTCCTTGTGTGTGTTATTATTATTTTTTGGCATATTATTTGCTTTGTTAATGTTGAGTGTGTGGACTGCTGACTTCTATCACTCACTGTGTTGATTTCTTGCTGTTTGTGTTTTAATCTTTGTGACTTCACATCTGATTGCCACTGAGCAGTGCTTTTACAACTCCATAGTTTAATATTGTTTAAATGTTCTGTATATTCTGTTAACAGTAAGTTCATGTCATATCAGTGTGATCTTTTATCATCACTCTTTTACTTTTCTGGTCCTGGTGCTTCTGCAGAGATCCTTAAAAGGCACACATTAAACACCACAGCTTTCAAATGAGAGCGACCCTTAAAAACACAGTCCTTCACAAAAGCAGGCCTCAGTGCAAACGCAGTGTGACGCCGTCAAAGAGGGTCCACAGTCGGGGGCAGGGCCGTTTGAAGGAATTTGGGGGCCCCAAGCAAAATGGACATGGAGGCCCCCCGCACGCACGCATGCACGCAAAAGGAACCACAGCATAGCCATACAGTTTAAATTCACTCACACTTTATATAAATAAAAAAGGTTTACAGTGCAAATACTGCTGTTGCATATAAAGTGCATAAAATTTGAACATTTTCAACAATTGAACATTTGCAAAAAACACCACTGTACAAATAAACAATCATTAATAGAAGGTAAAATGACAGTTAATTAATCTTTAGTCTTTAGCTATGCATTTACTGAATGAGCACTGTGCAGCTGTTTGTCCGACTGTACTGTATTTTATTTTATTTTTCTAAACTGTTTTAATTATTCTTATTTCTTTTATTATTTTAATTTCTTCTATGTAAAGCACTTTGAATTGCCATTGTGTATGAAATGTGCTATATAAATAAACTTTTTACTGTTAACAAACAATGAAATTATAATTAAATGTTTACTAATTATTAGTAGTGCTGTGAGTCGACTACCAATGCTTAAAAACATCCCAAGCTAATGTTTGATGCACAGAATTTATTGTGTGGTTTTCCTAAATAGATTATCACAGTGGAATAGTTAGTATAGCATGCTATGCCACTTTCATCAAAACCTATTACAAAGCTATAGCAATGTCATGTCATTTATGTATGATACATAAACATATTTCTGCTAGCCTACCTGCTGCAAAATTGCACCATTTGTACAAGACAAGTAGAGCTATTTTATGTGTGTAATTTATCACTTACCACTGTCTTGTTTTTTCTTATCCTCCTCTTCCTTTCTCTTCTTTCTTTTTTGGCTTCCTGAAGCATAATTCCGCTTCATGACTGCCGAGGAAGTTTTGTATTTTGCCGGCAGCAGAGATCGCGTGGTTGGCTGGCTGCTGTCAGCGAGGGGGGCCCCCTTGAGGGGGATACCGATAACAGTGTCATTGCACTTTACTGCATTCACTATCAATGGGGCGCTCACACAGTTTGTCGCTGCATTTTATTCTTAACCAGTCGTTGTCTTGGTGCCCCAGGCTTTATAGTCACACATGTGCACATGGGAAACGGTTTCACTCTTAAATAATGTTGTTTCTCAGCCAAATCAGGGGATGGCACTGCCATTTAATGCTTTCTCCCTTTGTCCCTCTGCAGACCAACCAAAGAACCCTCCTAGTATGGTCACTTCAGGGCTACAAGTCCTGCCTACAGGTGACATCACTTGCGCCTCCCAGAACCCTCCTTCCTCATGATCTCATTTCCAGTCCATGAATTCCCAGTTCTTCATGTGCACTTCACAGAAATAGAACAGCCTCCCCAATGTTAGTTCATTTGTGGACTCCGATCTGTTAAGACGTGTTTTCTTTTTGCACGTGGTCCTAGAAATTTTTGAAATCATAAGAAAAAAAATTGAAATGTCGATATGTCAGGTAATTGAAAGTTTCTTCGGAGGTTTCCTTCTGTCAGCGTGCTCGCCTTGCTTATGTATTAGCGGCAGAAGGAACAGTAAAAGGGACACTGTTTGCCGATGTGCTCGCCTCGCTCCTGTATTAGCAGCTAAGCGAGTGACTCTTTCTTCGGAGGTTTCACTTTGCTGGAGCTTCTGGGCCAGACAGACGCCCACACTTCCACGAGTAGACGTTTATTTATAAGATATATATATATATATATATATATATATATATATATATATATATATATATATAAATATATCTATACTAATAAAAGGCAAAGCCCTCACTGACTGACTGACTGACTGACTGACTCACTCACTCACTCACTGACTCATCACTAATTCTCCAACTTCCCGTGTAGGTGGAAGGCTGAAATTTGGCAGGCTTATTCCTTACAGCTTACTTACAAAAGTTAAGCACGTTTTATTTTGAAATTCTACGCATAACGGTTTATAACGGTCGATAACGTCCGCCATGTTGAACTTTCTTATTTATGGCCCCATCTTCACAAAATTTGGTAGGTGGCTTCCCTGCGCTAACCGAAACTGATGTATGTACTTATTTCGATGGTATGACGCCACTGTCGGCTGCCATATTGAACTTTCTAACGTCACTAATTTTCCAACTTTCCGTGTAAGTAGAAGGCTGACCTCATCTTCACGAAATTTGGTAGGTGGCTTCCCTGCGCTAAACGAAACTGATGTACATACTTATTTCGGTGGTATGACGCCACTGTCAGCCGCCATATTGAACTTTCCAACGTCACTAATTCTCCAACTTCCCGTGTAGGTGGAAGGCTGAAATTTAGAAGGCTCATTCCTTACGGCTTACTTACAAAAGTTAAGCAGGTTTCATTTCGAAATTCTACGCATAACGGTCATAACGGTCAACAACGTCCACCATGTTGAACTTTCTTATTCATGGCCCCATCTTCATGAAATTTGGTAGGCGGCTTTCCTGCACTAACCGAAACCAATGTACATACTTATTTCGGTGGTATGACGCCACTGTCGGCTGCCATATTGAACTTTCCAACGTCACTAATTCTCCAACTTCCCTTGTAGGTAGAAGGCTGAAATTTGGAAGGCTCATTTTTTTACAGCTTACTTACAAAAGTTAAGCAGGTTTAATTTAGAAATTCTACGCGTAATAGTCATAACGGTCAACAATGTCCGCCATGTTGAACTTTCTTATTTATGGCCCCATCTTCACAAAATTTGGTAGGCGGCTTCCCTGCGCTAACCGAAACCAATGTACGTACTTATTTCGGTGGTATGACACCACTGTCAGCCACCATATTGAACTTTTCAACAGTCTTTGTTACTTATTGGCCCATCTTCAAGAAATTTGGTACGTGGGTTCCCAACGCTAACTGAATCCTACTTACATACATATATACGTCCATAGCCTGCAGCTCAGTCACCGTGTGAGGCGGCGTTGGGTCCCCCATCTCAACGCCTCCCACGTTGTTGGCTGCCTGCCTATATAAGGCCGTCTGTCACTCCAGTCTCTTCATTTCCTTCCTTGCTTTGCCACAGGATTCACGTCTCCCTGCTGATAACTACAACCTTTTTATTTAATCCACGGCTTCTCCGCTGTTTTATTGTTCATTTATTACGATTATAGTTATTGTGTAGGTATTTTAGACTTACTTTACATTGTTCAGGTACTCATTTCCTTTATCATTCCAACTGTACCCACATTAACATGTCTATCGAGGTGATCACCATCGATCAAAGAACTGTCACTTACTGAATGGTTTCCATGCCCGGAGATGGCACCTATCTTTTCCATTCTCTTTGTTACATATTGCACGGCCATATCAGGCTCACTCTTGATATCCGGAGGAACATTGTGTCTTATGTATTGAATGACTGGGACAGGCTCAAGGTGTGGACTGATGACGGTACAGCAGATAATTATACTACACAGGAGCACTAGAAGAGTGAAATGCTTAAGCCCTTCACCTATGGTTCTGCATGTGAGTTGATGGCTGCCGCTGAATTGTTCGGTTGTCGCTTTCAAGTGTACCGAAATGGCCAAATATTTTACACCTTTGGACAACCGCCAATGCCTCTTAAACATCTTAGATTCACAGGTGACGATTTCAGTAGTGGACACTTTGATGTTTATGAATGTTTAAACTCTCAAAATCTGGATGTGATTTTATCGATGAAACTGGTTGTATACTTACAACGCTTGACAGATGCTGAATGTCACTTCAACACAACAAGTCCTACAAATACTGTCGTAATTGAAACAAACCATGAAACTCAAACCGATTATGACAGCAGCAATCCAAGCTGTGAGATTTGAAACAAGATTGCTGTTCACATGGCCAACTGTACGTTTCATGCTCAAGAGTAAGCTCAGCGCACAGCTTGGTCAGATTACAACCGGAGGGCCGAACTCACAATGTGGTATACAAAGAAATCCTTAACAAATAATTATTGGCATATTTTCCCTCAGTTTAAAAAGGTTTAATTTTCTTCTTAATAAAACTTTTAAGGCAGTACTTTGCCACTGTGAAGTGCGGGTATTTTGCTATATATATATATATAGATATAGATATAGATATAATGTGTGTATATATATATATATATATATATATATATATATATATATATAGAAATTAGATATAGATATATATACTGTATATATGATGAGTGTGCATGTATGTATGTATATATATATATATATATATATATATATATGACAGCAACACTCATAACAGTGACAAACAATTACATTGACAATCATGTTACGTTATTTTCAAAATGTTTCCTTTAATTTTCATTACTTCTTTAACACATTACTTCTCGCCATGAAGCACGGGTATTTTGCTAGTATATATATATATATATATATATATATATATATATATATATATATATATATACTGCTCAAAAGAATTAAAGGAACACTTTTTAATCAGAGTATAGCATAAAGTCAATGAAACTTATGGGATATTAATCTGGTCAGTTAAGTAGCAGAGGGGGTTGTTAATCAGTTTCAGCTGCTGTGGTGTTAATGAAATTATCAACAGATGCACTAGAGGGGCAACAATGAGATGACCCCCAAAACAGGAATGGTTTAATAGGTGGAGGCCACTGACATTTTTCCCTCCTCATCTTTTCTGACTGTTTCTTCACTAGTTTTGCATTTGGCTACAGTCATTGTCACTACTGGTAGCATGAGGCGATTCCTGGACCCTACAGAGGTGGCACAGGTAGTCCAACTTCTCCAGGATGGCACATCAATATGTGTCATTGCCAAAGGTTTGCTGTGTCTCCCTGCACAGTCTCAAGGGCATGGAGGAGATTCTAGGAGACAAGCAGTTACTCTAGGAGAGCTGGAGAGGGCCATTGAAGGTCCATAACCCATCAGCAGGACCAGTATCTGCTCCTTTGGGCAAGGAGGAACAGGATGAGCACTGCCAGAGCCCTACAAAATGACCTCCAGCAGGCCACTGGTGTGAATGTCTCTGACCAAACAACCAGAAAGACTTCATGAGGGTGACCCAAGGGCCCCATGTCCTCTAATGGGCCCTGAGCTCACTGCCCAGCAGCATGCAGCTCGATTGGCATTCGCCATAGAATACCAGAATTGGCAGATGCACCACTGGTGCCCTGTGCTTTTTACAGATGAGAGCAGGTTTACCCTGAGCACGTGACAGAAGTGAAAGGGTCTGGTGAAGCCATGGAGAACATTATGCTGCCTGTAACATCATTCAGCATGAGCAGTTTGGTGGTGGGTTAATGATTTTCTGGGGAGGCATATCCATGGAGGGTCACACAGACCGCTACAGGCTTGACAAAGGCACCTTGGCTGCCATTAGGTATCAGGATGAAATCCTTGGACCCATTGTCAGACCCTATGCTGGTACAGTGGCTCCTGGTGCACGACAATTCCTGGCCTCATGTGGTGAGAGTATGCAGGCAGTTCCTGGAAGATGAAGGAATTGATACAATTGACTGGCCACCACACTTTCCTGACCTAAATCCAATAGAACACCTCTGGGACATTATGTTTTGGTCCATCCAATGCCACCAGGTTGCACCTCAGACTGTCCAGGAGCTCAGTGATGCCCTGGTCCAGATCTGGGAGGAGATCCCCACAACACCATCTGTCATCTCATTAGAAGCATGCACCGATGTTGTCAGGCATGTATACAAGAACACAGAGGCCATACAAAGTGCTGCGTACAATTTGGAGTTGCTGTAATTAAATTTTGGCAAAATGGACTAGCCTGCCACATAATTTTTTCACTCTGATTTTTGGGGCGTCTTTGAATTCAGGGCTCTGTAGGTTGATCATTTTCATTTCCATCAAACGATGTGGCATCCTTTCGTTCCTAACACATTACCCAGTCTATATCAGTATAGATATCCAGGAGGATTTCTTTTTCCCATTGAGATCTGATGTGTTTTCAAAGTGTTCCTTTAATTTTTGAGCAGTTTATATATATATATATATATATATATATATATAAAAACATTTTTAAGAAAATCTAAACAAACCACACAGCAGACTTATTGGTCTCAACTTGTAGTTTTTAAATCATTTAAATGGCGGTACACATGTGCCTGATTCTTATGCCTCCCTGTACAAAGAACGGCATGGCGATCTGAGCAAACCTTTGTCACACATCACATATATAACTTGTTAAAAAATAAAAATGTGATATCTGTCTCTTTCATGAAGCAATAACAGAAAGCGCTCCAACTTTCAAATTAGTTAATTACAGTTAATTATCAGTCAAATCAAATCAGTTGATTACAAACTGCCTGAAGGGCCCTGAGTTGCCTCAAAAGCTTGCTTATTGTAATCTGTTCAGTTAGCCAATTAAAGGGGTCATTTTGCTTGACTTTTCATTGCATTCATATTGGCTGACACAATGAACACCCTGATAAATCAGTTACCTAAGTTGCATCTGAATGTTATGCTATGCATACTGAAACAAGCACCAAGATGGAAAGATGAGACAAGCACAGAATGGGAGTTAAGGCCAGTAATGTGAGTGTGTATTTTACAACAGATCTTAGTCTTCTAACTTCTTAAAATAAGAAAGGGTTCATTTTACTACAATTAAAACACATAGAAAAACAGACTTAAAAATATAAGATTGTCTGCTATTTAGATATTTATAATGGTAGATGTGTCATTTTTGTGTGAAGATGATTGACTTACTAGCTGATTTAATAATAATTCTTTGCATTTATATAGCGCTTTTCTCACTACTCAAAGCGCTCAGCAATTGAAGGTTAAGGGCCTTGCTCAAGGGCCCAACAGATCAGAGTCCTTATTGGCATTTACGGAATTTGAATCGGTAGACATCCTGGAGCTGACATTACAGAGACCATCAAAGATGAATGGCTTGATCCCAGTTCAGTTATGGGTTTAGGAGAGTCGGCTTAGAAAACGGACAAATGGAAGAATTGACTAACATCACAGTGTGATTTACTCTGCAAAGGTGCAATGAAAAATGAATTTCGGTTCACTTCATTATCCAGCTGGTTAGAATACCTAAAATGCCAACACCACAATAGTTTGAGTGTGATTTACCGATGGTCACATGCTTCTCTAACTTTAACGCAACTTCCTCATCAAGTTTGTGCTTTATAAATCCCAAATTCTGCTTAAGAAATGGCTTGCGCACGTTTCCAGGCCCAGCAGTTGGTTGGTTTTCCTTCTATGAGTCACAATGAATCTGAAAACACGAGAGAGAGAGAGACAAAGCGCCCATTTGACTCCTGAACACCTTCACCTTTAAATGCTCTTTAGTTTATTCCGAATATTAATATGTAGCTGAGTAAAGTTGTACCGCTAAAAGGTGAGTGGCAGGCTTGTTATCACCCATCAGTTTCTCATATGCAGGATTCATTAAGCCAACTGTTCAGAGAACAACAAGATAACTTTAAAAATCAGCTAACATACTCAAAGAGGCACTGCAGCCAATTGTCTAAAGAACGGGGGGCTTGTTCTTCAAGAAGTCCAAACTTCTTATGAAAATTACCTCAAAAGTCATCTCTGCCAATTGTGTATAATTTTCACCACTGCTGTGTGTGCATTTTGATTGGCTGAGAGATGACTTGAAAAATAAGAGGCAAAGCTGATTGGATTCATCAACATCACATGACATTGAATTGCCACTCACCACACTTTTCAAACGTGGAAGCAGCCGACCAGCAGCACCTCAGTAATCAAATATAAACTGACAGGCAGATCCTGTGACTATTTCAGTTCAGTTCAGTTTATTTTGTCTGTCGCTCTTCACCAAGTGCAGGCTCAGAGCGCTGTAACGAGTTCACAAGTAAAACACAATTATAGACGTCACAAAAACATTACGCACACACATATACTGATGAAAGTCTTTGGGTGTTAAAGTTGGAAAAAAAAAAACATTTACTGCTGGAGCAAAAGTTGGTTGTGATGTGCGCCAGTAGCTTCACTCCACTGTAGGACAAGTTGGCATTGTCCCATTTGACTTGGCTTTCTGTGGCACACAAGGCCTGATAATTTATCAGAATAAAAAGAGGAGCAAAAATCCAACTGCACTACCACCACCTGAACAGTAAAATGAAGGCAAAACTGCGACTCTACCATCATTGTGGTCATCTGAGTCATCTAAAAATGAAGACATAATTCAAGGATCAGCTGACATGTTTGTGGAGATGCCTTCAAACAACAAAGGAACCCAAAAGGACATTCATGTTTTAGGCTTGAAACCCCAAACTGAATCTGGAAAGGACCTTTGATTCAGTTTGATCACCACAGGCTGCTGTTCCTTTAAAGTCAGGTATGAGTATTTCTTTTGGAGCTGGAAGCTGACCACACTACAGTGACCAAGACAGCTGTGATCTTTGAGCCTTGGAGATCAGAGCTCATTCAGTGTGTTAAAGATCCACTCCTCTAAACTTGAGTTTTGTGGTTAGTGATTGAGTGTCTTGTTAGTCATCTTGTTGATGTGGTGGACCTATCTTTAAGTGATAGTACTAACCAAGCAAACCACACTGGCCATCACGGAGTTGTAGAACATGTAAAGGATGTCACAACTCATATTAAAGGAGCAGAGTCTGCTCAGCCCTTTCTTATATACAGCAGCTCCACTGTGTTATGAGACCAGTCCGGCCTGTCATTGATGTTATTCTCTCATATTTACAGTGTGAATAGATGAGGCCACTAGTTAGGACTGAGAGAGGTGGTCATGTCAGACTGAATTCTCATCCCTGAGCCTCCCTGATTTTTCATCTTTTCTTTTTCCATTTCAGGTTTAACACACAAGTTTCCTAAAGTAATACAAACCTTCTCTCATGAGGATCTCCTCAAGATCACCGAGTTCTATAAGCCCTACCTAGCCTATGTGATTTACTACGACATTACGAGTATCCTGCAGAACCTGGCCACCAAGAACATCCTCACCAACGATGAGGCCAAGGTAAGCAGGTCTCCCTGTCAGTACAAGGCCAGAGAACTGAGCAGAAATGGTGAGCTCAGGAGAATCATCTGAGACTACCTGACCCTCCATAGCAGGTCTTTCTGTTATTGAGAGGTCATCAGACCATACTAGCTAACACATTACCCTAGCTCTGCTCTCCCAGTGGTCTTTTCTAAACTAGCCCTCTGGTCACTTGCTTGTCTTTCAGAGATTCAAAGCCAAAGAAAAAGGTGAGGGGCGAGCAGGTGTGGAGTCCTTCATCAGTGACATAATGAAGATGGACAATGTGGTACTGGTGAGCCTGTGGAAGGCACTGGCTGAAGAACATATGAGATTTCCATCCCCAAACCTGACAAGAATACTGAAGGAGGTGACAGAAGGCGGTGAGTTAATGGAGTCTTGAGAGAGATCAAAACAATGAATGTTTAGAAATCACAAAAGGAAACAAAGTGAGAGACACAGGAATACAAAACACAACCTTACTGTCTGTAGGCCACCAGACACACAACTGTCAGGTCCATCCCTCACACCGACACACCTGATTTTTGGCCATCAATGCCAAACTTCCTCCAGTTCCCCTCAATTTCTCTTTTTAGTGTCTATTAAAATCTGTAAAGGGGTCAGTGGTCCTACCAAATTATTTAGTAACTGGTGTGTTACTGTCACCTATGTGCCACATATCATGACAGCACATTTGACTAGCATGTCACCTCTTCTACACTTTATAAGCCTACAACTACAGCCCATCAGGATGATCAGTAATAATACTTTGTTTTTCTTTACTTTAACAGGAAGTCACAGATTCTGCTGTTATCTGACACCCCTGATGTTGGTGTATGTAAATGTTAGTTTTAGATGTCCCCAGATTCCCACTCTCATGCTCATCCATGTTTATTTTTTCAGAAGTTTCCTCCTCAAATCCCCATGAAGCTTGTTGTTCTCCTGAGGCCTCAGTAAAGACTTCCTAGTCTCCACTTTGCTTCCTGCTCTCCTCAGCATGATAAACACACACAATGTGTCTGCTGTTCCTTATACTGTCTGGTGTGTCATTTTCTTGGTCTTTTTTCCTGGACAGTTAATTTCAGACTCCCAATATGGACACACATTGCTGGTTTGTTCTTTACTTTCAGATGTTAACTCTTCATTGTTGCCAGACAAAGTGCACCTTCGTTTTTGATATTTTTCTGATTGTATACCTCACTGTGTACTTCTGTATACTTTTGTTAATCTTCCTCTTTACTGCTGTAACTGACTCTTATTTCACCAGGACCAGACCTCTTGATTAACATTCAGGCCAGTCTCCAGCCCACTTCCATTGATGATAGTATTAAAGGTAAGCTTCTGGTCTTGTGTCTCCGGTCATCAGCTCCTCCAGGATTCTGCTCCTCAGTTAGAACAATTCTGATGAAATCAGGCCATTCATCTCAAAAAACTCACTACTCTTATTTAATATTTTTCTAAATAACTGTCAATTTTTGAAAGGTCCTATAGTCCACACTTTTTCCTTGTGTCTGTTGTTCTCTTTCTGGAGAAAAATGTTAACATCTGTGTGATCCATCTAATATAATAAAGTGCATCCACCATATAAATTACTTTTATAATGTTAAAAACTTAATTAATGACATCTTCATCTGCCTCTGTTTAAGCTGAAAAGGTTCAACTCCTTCAGTCTGTCCTCAAAGTTCAGACCTCTCAGTTCTGAATCAGTCTTGTTGATCTTCTCTGGACTTTCTTTACTACTATAACAGACTTTATGTACCTGAAGATCAAAACTGCAAACAACACTCCAGATTAGGCATCACCGGTGTGTCATAAAGCTTTAGTATAACCTAACATGACTTGTACTCCACATGGGGGCGCTATATGACCTGGCATCCTGCTAGCCTTATTCGTGTCTCCTGTGCACTGTAATAATGATCATTTCTCTACAAGTCCCAGGCCTTTATTCTTTCAAGTTTCAGACCTCTGATTGTGTATTTTAATCTAAAATGTTTACTTCCTACATGTAACACATACAACATTAATTTACATTAAATCTCATCAGCCACATTTCTGCCCAAACCTCTATGCTCTCCAGATCCCTCTGGTTCTGCATTATCTACCAATACACCCAGTTTGTTATCTTTGTCAAAGTGAAGTGTCTGATCATTTTTTTATATTAAAAAGAGCATCACCCCCAACACTGACCCCTGAGAGACACCACTGTTAACATGATCAATTTTTGATAAGGTTAAGCTCAACACATCTCTTTGCTTCTTGTGTTTGAGTCAGTTCTGTACCCATATACAGACTGTGCTTTTTATTCTTTTACACCTCTCTAGTCATCTGCTTTTGTTGCTTCCTCTTATAATTTCACCTCACTATTGGAACATGATCTCCTCATCCAAACCGACGCTGACTTTTCACTGGCACTCCTGTTCTTCACATGTGCTGCTGTGATCCAATGATCCTGAGGACTTCAGTTGCTCATACTTCATGAAGATCTCTGAGTGGCTGGTCCTGAAACTGCTCTAACCTTTGGTTAGAGAATATCTTGTTCCTCTGGAGTTTGCCTATCAGACACATGTAGGTATTGAGGATGCTCTGATCTTCATGCTCCACAGAGTCTACTCCCACTTGGACAAAGCTGGCATCACAGTCAGCATAATATTCTTTGATTTATCCAGTATCTTTAACACCATTTTGCCTCATTAATTGGGGAAAAAGCTCAAGACTTTGCATCTTGATGCCCCCACAGTCTCTTGGATCACAGACTACCTGACCAACAGACAGCAGTCTGTGAGGCTGAGGGACTGTGTGTCAGAAGTGGTGGTGTGTAATACTGGAGTACTTCAGGGAACTGTTCTGTCTCCCTTCCTGTTTACTCTTGCCACATACAGAAATTCTCAGATGACTCTCTACATCACAGACTGCATTACTAACAGAAACGAGTAGACATACAGGAGGCTAGTGGAGGACCTTGTCGTGTGGTGAAGAAAGAAACCACATGTGGCTCAGATGATTTAAGATACAGAGTTATTAACAGTCACTTGTTACGTCTATAAACTCTTGTTCTAGTGCTCTGTTTTTTGTAAGGTTAGCCCAGTTAACAAAGCAATTAATGTCTCCCATGACTGTGAAATCCCCCTTGAAACTTGTCTTTTTAATATTCTAAAAGGATGTAAATTGAAACTATTGATGTCATTAGGTGGTCTGCAACACACTCCACATATGAGGCCTTGACCGCTAATGCTGTCTCATCATACCATACATCCTCACTAAGCTGTGGCTCACCATCTAATTGAAGACGCTTTACGTTTAAATTGTGTTTTATATACATGGCGACTTCCCCACCTTTGTAATCAACATCTTTCATGAAGAAGAGGCCTGAGTTTCCTCGTACGCTTGCATATTGTAATCTTTCTAGTCAGCCAATAAAGGGGTCATTTTGCTTAACTTCTCACTACTGCTATCTTCTTCTGTAATACACTACAGTGGCTGTTTGTTTGTTTGTCCAGGATATTAAATCCCCTGTAGCTCACAAACCGTTTGACCTATTGACCTGAAATGTGGTACACATATACTACGTGACGTCTACTCTCCGCTTTCAGGTGATGATTGACCTCCAAGTTTATTCCTCTTTTTATTTTTATTTTATTTTACTGTAGAATCAACTCTCAGCAGCAGGTAGCAGGGCGGCCATATGGCGCATGCATACGGGCGCCATTCTCATTCCCTAACACTCTCGCCATCACTTTCCCTACCTCTTCATATCTTAAATCATTCTTGAGGCAGACTGAAGTGCCAGCTTAAGTGAAAAATTAAAGGACAACGTACTAAGTAATTGCAACACAAAAACTGACTTAATCAGTTTTAACGTGAAAAGATGCAGACAGAAGAAGAGAAGCAGCAGGCCGCTAGGGTGGAGGAAAGAAGAGCTGCTCAGGAAGAAACAAGCACATCAACCTCTGAACAAACGAATGCTAAACGTACAGAGAAAGAGCATGAAAACTAAGAGTGCTCAAGTCAAGTGTATTCACTGCACGGTACTGGTAATATTATAAATGCAGTGGATTCCAGGAATATTTAGTCCCCTTCACTTTCTACGCATTTTATTTTGTTGTAGATTTAACTTGAAATGAAGAAATTGGCCATTTCTGCACTTCATTACACATTCAATAACCCTTAACGAGAAACTGACATCATGATTTTTAAAGCTTTGCAAAAAATATTCAAAATCAAAAACTGAAACCTTTCATTCCTAGAAGTCTTTAGACCCTTTGCTGTGACACACCAAATTGTGCTCAGGTGCCTCTTGTTTGCTTTCATTCTCCTTGAGATGTTTCAAGAACAGATTAGAGTCCACCTGTGGCCCCCTGAATTGATTGGATGTCCTTCAGAAAGGCACACGTGTCTCTGTATATAGAAGATTCAACAAATCACACTGCATGTCAGGACAAATAGCAAGCCATGAAGTACAAGGAACTCTGTACAATCAAGTAGTGGTGAAACATGGAATGAAGCAAAGGGATAAAACCATCTGTAAAGCTTTGAGCGTTCAGAGGAGCTCAGTGGCCACACTTATTGTGTATTTGGAAGAAGTCTGAAAACACTTGGGGCCTCATGCATAACACAGTGCATAGAATTCACACTAAAACATGGCGTAAGGACAAAAGTGGAAATGTTTGTATGCACAAATAAATCCAGATGCTTAAATCTGTGCACTTGCCAACTTCCATGACTTCAACTCCCGTTCAGTGTGAAAAGTAACACATGTGCACACGCCTGCTGCCACTCCTCAGACTCCTCCCAGTATTACACCTCTTTGAATATGATAATCAATATAAATAGCTCTTACGCTCAGCATTCTGTGAAAATGCAATGGCAGTAGCATGGAGGGTAAATAAAAGAATTTCAGTGAATACCAAGTGGAGCCAAAGAAAAACTTACTATTTGTTGGTTTAAACAGTTATAAGGAAGGAAGCTGATCAAGTGACAGAGTGTCAGAGAAACTCGAAAGCTCAAGTTCACAAAATCGCACAGTGCCCAAAATAAAAAAAGAAGTCACATATCAAAGTCGCCGTGAAAAGGCGAGTAGTAGCCCACCGTCTGAGTGTCATATAAAAACTTATTAGGGTACAGAGAAAAAAAAAATAGGGACACAGTGGGGAAAAAGGCCTTGAAATGTCAACTTTAATCTCAAAATTTCCACTTTAATCACGTAGTTTATTTTGTCATTAAAGTAGAACATCATAAACGTTATCTTAAAATTGTTTAATTTACTAGTTTCTCAAATTCCACAGTGACTAAAGTAGCACATTAAATGCTTTGCTTTTTATGTGTTCTTCTATGTGCTCTATGTGTGTGTGAATAACTACGTGCTTCTTAAACGGGCCTTCTCTTCCTCCGCAGGACACAGAATCTGTTACATTCATGATATTACTGCTCTCTAATTAAGATATATCCATCCATCCATTATCCACGGGGGCCTGCTGGAGCCAATCTCAGCCAACACAGGGCGCAAAGCAGGAAACAAACCCCAGTAGGGCGCCAGCCAAACACAGGGCGCAGACACACACATACCTCCCCACACACCAAGCACACACGAGGGACAATTTAGAATCGCCAATGCACCTAACCTGCATGTCTTTGGACTGTGGGAAGAAACAGGAGCACCCAGAGGAAACCCACACAGACACGGGGAGAACATGCAAACTCCACGCAGGGAGGACCCGGGAAGCAAACCCAGGTCTCCTTACTGCGAGGCAGCAGTGCTACCCACTGCGCCACCGTTCTGCCTAATTGAGATATATACTTGATATAATCTTCATGATCATAGGAGTTAACCATTTATTAAACATGAGAACACGGTGGTGCAGTGATAGTGATGAGCTGGCACCTCGTCCAGAGATTGTTCCTGCCTCACGCAAGATACTTGCTGCGCCGTGCACGACCTTCGATGAAATAATTTATTGCAGCAGTACTGTCTCTCTCAAACATACTAACCCCCAATTCCTGCCCTTCCTTTTCTTTCTCCAAATAACCAATTGCCACACGATCAGCTCAGTAATTGAAATTAAGCCATCTTTAAGCTTAGAACGCTTCGTAATGTTTAATTATTCTATCCATCTATCTTTCCAGTGTCACACCAGCCACAGCAAGAATACAGTGCGAGGCAGGAACAGTCCCTGAATGAGGCACCAGCTCCTCGCTATCGCTGTGGCACCGTGTCCTCACATGTTTAATTATTAACAATATAGATTATTTAAATGGTGTTAACATTTTATCTGTATAATGTAATAAACATATTTTGCTGCATTTCATCTGATCGATGATATCGTTATCATATTTAAATACGTGCTTTATAAAGTGGCTCAGGTTGTGTAATATTATAACTGTATAGCAAGTTTACAGTGAGGTAATTGTACTTACAGTATAAGAATAAACAGTTCTACAAGGAGCACTTGATGGACTGATTAAATACATTTAGAGTTCTTGAGATGAAACTGTTTCTGAACCGAGAGGGCCGTACAGGAAAGTCTCTGAAGCGTTTGACATATGAGTGCAATTCAATAGACAGCATGGCTGAGGCAGCGTGTGCTTGATGCTGTATACCGATAATTCTCTTGCTGATCAGCTGCTGTAGAGCTGTGATTCCACACTCAGATACAGTGATATAAATACTCTGAGTAGTGCAGAGAGAGTAACAATGCTAAAGTAGTTATGGTATTTGGAATAGTTTGGCCATTCTGTGGACCAATATATTGTTACAGGTTAATTACAATCAGATACATTAAACTAATAAACGATATGTGGTTAGTTTCACTGTATATGATAAAGCCGCGTCAGGTATGTGGATCAAAAAATGAAAGGGAAACCACACTGGAACAAAAGCACTGCTTTGACGCTGGATGCCGCCAGTTTGTAAAACTGAGCAGAGAATTTGCGTATGCCAGGGTTTTAGCTACCATGAAAATGTGTGTGGCTTTACGCCAAGTTTAGTTTTTATACATCGCGATGAAAGCGTGGAAACGGGAGTATGCAACATTTACCATTTATACATGAGGCCCCAGGACACTTCATGGAGACTTTTCTATCCATCCACAATGAGTAGCTGGGCAGGAAGGGCCTTGGTCAAGGAGGTGACCAACAATACAGCAATCACTCTTAGAACGTCAGAAGTCCTCTGCTGAGATGGGAGAACCTACCAGAAGTATATCCATCTAAACAGCACTCCATCAATCAGGCATCTTTTGGAGATTTGCTAGATGGAAGCCCCTGTTAAGCAAAAGGCATATGAAGAACTCTGAGTGCATGAGGAAGAAAGAAACAAATCCAGAGAGGCCCTTGAAGAAAATCTGCTGCAGAGATCACTCCACCTGAGACTGGGGTGACTTTTCAATGCATAAAGTCCACAACACTAGAGTGGCTTCTGGACAAGTTTCTGAATGTCCTTGAGTGGGCCAACCAAACCTCAGTCTTACACCCCATACAACATGTGTGGAGAGTCCTGAAGATGGCAGTTTACAGAAAGTACTCATTTAATCTAATGGAGCTTGAGAGGATCTACCAGGAATAATGGGATAAACTCAGCAAATCCAGGTGTGCAAAGCTTATAGAGACTTAGCAAGAAGATTTGAAGCTGAAAATGTTGCCAAAGGGGCTTCTTCAAAGTATTTGGTTAAGTGGTTAAACACTTGTATTAACAAGAGATTACATTTTTCTGAAAACATGTTTTCACTTTGTCATTATGGGTTATTCACTGTTGATGGATAGAGAGAAATGTTAAATATATCAATTTAAAATTAAATCTGTAACATAGTAAAATTTGCAGAAAGGGATGGAGTCAGAATACTTTCTCAGCCTACTGTTTGTTCAGTTACACAGAATACAGTTTGTTATTTTTTTCATTGCATATAAGGCCAGTGACTTAATTATTTTTGACTCTTTGAGTAGAAACTTCTGAATTGTTTCTGTATTTGTTTTTACATTGTTGTGGGTATCCATTTATGTGAAACCAGGCCTGTCCTAACCTCCCTGCTACCTTCTTCCACACCCTCATCGTTGAGTTATCTACTTATATGTCCCACCTAACACCCCCACACCACCCACATTGATGTCCCTCCTGATCAAATGCATCTTGACAGGGTTTCCCAATGCCCCATAAACCTGTGCCCTTCTATCCTACCCCAAGATGAGGCATGCGTTTAAACTTTCTAATCTCCTCAGTCTTATATGGACTGAAAAGTCAAAACATCAGAGAAGACCACCATGTCAGTTCCACTCCTCAGTTTGGCACTTAACTCCTTGATTGTCAAACTGTCACTCTGCCTACACATTTGTCTTTTTTCTATTATGACCAATGAGAACTAAAAACTCCAAAAAGTTCAGTTTTTTTTTTTTTTTGTTCTTTTTTCACAATTTCTCTTTATCATTTTCAGGCCTTAATGAGACACACAGAGGTGGTGTGTCTGAATCTACAAAAACTCTGGAGGACCAGGCGTCTGCTGGAGATCAACACACCAGAGCAGTGGGCTTTGAGACTCGATACACAGAGCTGATGGTCATCAAACAGTACAAAAGAACCTACAGTGAAAGGCACCATGAACTGGAGAAGATGGGGAAGATTCATGCAGAGCTAATAGAGGAGCGGACAAAAGAGAAATGTGAGAGAATCTGGACTGAGCAGCTTTTTAGGAGGAGTCCTGGAAGTGAGACAGACCCTCACATTGTAGTGGTCAATGGGGTGGCTGGAATTGGGAAGACCACCATGGTTCAGAAGATCATGTTTGACTGGGCCAGAGGCACTCAGTACCAGAGGTTTACATTTGTGTTCCTGTTTAAATTCAGGGAGCTGAACCTACTAGACACAGAGACAGAGCCACAGATGCCTCTGACCAGGCTGATTGTAAGGCACTATAAATATCTTAATGATCCAAAGTTGAGTGAAATCCTGAAGAAACCTGAATCTCTCCTCTTTATATTTGATGGACTGGATGAGTACAAACACAAACTGGACTTCACACCAAGAAAACTCCCCTCAGACCCAGTTGAGAGCTTTCCCTGCCCACATCCTGGTCTCCAATCTGATTAGAGGGATATTACTGAAGGCCTGCACAGTCCTGATAACCACCAGACCAACAGCCCTGGAGACCCTCGACATGGAGAGAGTTGATCGATTTGCAGAGATCCTGGGGTTCTTTCCTGAACAAAGGCTGATGTACTTTAAGAAGTTCTTTGGTGATGCTGATCAGAGCTCTGAGGCTTTTCAGTATGTGGAGGAGAATGCCATCCTGTACACCATGTGCTTCAACCCCTCGTACTGCTGGATTATCTGCTCTGTGCTGAAGAGCCACTTCATGACACCTGAAGAAGAGCGAGGAGCTGCCCCCAGAACTGTCACTGAGCTCTTTGTGATGTTCCTTCACAACATCCTCACCAATCACAAGCGAGAAGCTGAGGACCAGCAGGAAATTCTGGTCAAACTAGGAAAGATGGCTTATTATGGGGTTGTGAACAGGACTCTTGTGTTTTATGACAAGTTTGAGATGTCCACCTTTGGTCTCCGGCCAGTTCTGTCCTCTCCATTCCTCTCAGGATTCCTTAAAGAAATCCTTCAGAGAGAAAGCACTCTGGAGCACACGACATACACATTCTATCACCTCACCATACAGGAGTTCATGGCCGCCTGCTCCTTCTACCTCGATCCATCAGGGGGTGTCGAAGAGCTGCTTGAGAAGTTGGAGACGTGTAAAGATGCCCAGTTTGAGATTCTCACTCGATTCCTGGCAGGACTGGCCAGATATTCTGTGTTTAAAACACTGGAGGGAGTCATGGGGGAGTTTAAGATGAAGACAGCAAAGCAGATACTGGAGTGGGTGAAGAAGAAAGCTAAAGAGGCGCTACGAGGACGAGATAAAAGTGAAGCTCTGCGAGTGTGTCAGTGGCTCTATGAGACTCAAAATAAGAAATTAATCAGAGATGCCATTGGGAAGGATTTAAAGATGGACTTTAGTAAGACGACTTTATCTCCTTTGGACTGTGCTGTTCTGGGCTCTGTCATCAACTGCTGTGGAGAACTTGAGGAGCTCAACCTGTCAGACACAAAACTCACCTCAGAGTGCATCACGAGACTGGCACCGGGGCTCATCTGCTGTAGACGTGTCATGTGAGTAATAAAACCTTCATGAGTTTAGTTTGACTGTCAGTGGACACTGAGGGTGACATTAGTGTGTCCAGCAGGGGGTGTCAGGACTACAAATAGACGGGGGTCCATGTCAGAACATACACTGCTGTGTGTCACAGTGGCACCTGAAAAGGAACAACAGCATCTAAATAACAACAGACATCAAATAATAATTCATATAGAAATTCAAGATTAGAGCCTCTTTGTTGAGAAATGAGAAAAGTACAACTGATTAGAAAGTTCTATAAAAGACATTTTTATGTTATTGTGAGATATGTCTGTGCATTGAAAGCCTGTGTTGTAATTTTTGTAGTGTGTTATTTTTTAAAAAATTATTAATAGCTGCAGGAATTAATAACTTTAATCTCAATAAGTAAGTTTCAAATCTGTAGAATGTTCACTTTTGTCTAAAGAAGCTCTCAGGTAATAATGAGACTCTCCTTTATCGTGGAGAATATGAAAGATCAAACACACCTCTGTGTCCACAGAACAGTGACAAGTGATGGGGACACAACCTGTGTGGGGTCTTCATCCATAAATAAACTACAATGTGTACTGTGGCAGGAGATAAGCGAACAAAACACTCCTTAGCCCCCCAGTAGACGTCATCAGGCAGGTGACGGGGTCTGACACTGGTCAGAGATGACACAATTACTAATTAGGACAAATGTAGCAACAGACGCATTGCATTAAAAAATAAAATGTTCATCACGGGAAATAAAATAAATAAATAAATAAATAATAACAATAATAACCAATAGGAAAACTCCAAAAGAAACAATTCACCTGTTGCACTCATTCAAATCAATAACTTGGGAAAAAAACAAAAAATCCATCCACTAAACCTGAGCCACTTCTCCCAAATCAGTTCCCCTCCTGAACTGAAACCCCCCCCTCAGTCTGCTTTCACAGGGTTTGTAAATGAACCAGCTGTCTGCAACACTAACTTAACATACGGCCATCTTGTAATGCATTCTGGGAGTCCCCCATTAATAAGAATAACATGGTTAGCACTAATAAACTCCTCTAAGAACAAACCAACTTCCTCCGGCCGGTCGTCTCTCCCCGATTGCTGAGTTTGTTTTATTTCACCTCCTCACTCGTCAATCACAAATCACCAGCAGCCTCATATTGGCGTCCAACGGCAGCAGCTGCGTCCTTCACGTGCACCGCGGGTGTAGTCAGGAATGTGGAGCCCCCCAGCCGTGTAAAGCCAATCAAATCACAGTGACGCCCCACTTACATCATTCTGACTAATTAGGACAACAAAGTAAATACTTTCAAAAACAAGGAAAAGAAAGAACTCGCCATAAACTCAAGGTGGTCTCGTTATTTATGGGTGATAAAACATTTTAAGTACAAGTGGGGCTGCAGCCTCTCACACCTAAACAGTGAAACATCTTTGAATAGAAAAAAAAATTCAAAATGTAATCTTTCTTTAATGGAAACACAAGTTCCATAATTACTGTACTTTGTTAACAATTTGAAAATACAAGTTGACATAAAACGTGTCCTGGCTCATCTAATAATTGAAGTGCCAGTCTGAGGGGGCTGCCATTGTGCCAGTGCCCTCCACAGAAGAGTCGTTGTCTGTCGCTGGCATCACGTGTGCTGTAGAATGTCAAGTAATCATACGTGAGTGCTCAGTTATTTCACGTGTGCTGCGGTCATATTAATACTTTTTTTAAGTAATTTATATCCTGTGCCCAGTATGTCATGAAAGTGTAAAGTGATATCTTTATAAATTAAATTGCTGATTATAAAGAGCGTAGAGTTGGCGGAGAATAAACAGCCTGTAGCAGAATCTTTGTGGTGAGCAGTCGGTGATGAAGGAGTCTGCACTGAGCATGAAGAGGCGCCATGAAGAGATAGCACTGACCCTCAAACACTTCAGAGACCCTTCTGTGCTGTAAAGTCCGTCAGTCCAAGTGCTCGGCTGCCCGCCCGCCGGTGAGTGGAGGTGAAGGTCCAGCCTTGGAGTGTCGCCCAGAGCTGAGCTGAGTACAATACAATAGCATAGAGTGTGTGTGTGTATAGCGCCCTCTACTGAGCGCAGGGACAGACTCTCAGGTGAGTATTGATGATCAGAAATATACAATTAGCACAAGTAAAGAAACAGATTTGTAAAACACACAGAAAACAACGGAGAGAGTGAGCTACAGGAATGGAAAAGAACAAAATCTGTCAACTAATTGATTGGTGAACTCTGGTCTGGTTATTCATAGAAATTGAAAAAAGCAGATTTGTATTTCATTTCAGTTAGTTTTCTGTTTGCAGTTTTAATTTTAGTTTTTGTTTTTCACTCTTTTACTTTCACTTTTATTTCATTTAACATAACACTTTTTCTCCACTTTAGTTGTAGTTTTCATTAACAATCCTAACCTCTGAACTCTGGCTGTCCGCACTCATACTGTAGAAATATGGAGTTCACCTCTGGAACTCGTTTTAGTCAAAGTGATCCTTACGGGGGGGCAGCACAGAGGTGAGCACTGCTACCCCACATCTCCAGGTCGCAGGTCAAATCCCACCCTCTTCACTGACTACTTAAGGTCTTTAGGGTGTAAAGCAGTTCAGAAGTAAACCCCCCGATGATCGTCACATAGCTGACTGGCCTGACCATACGACAGCAGGACATTAGCAGCAGATTTGTGATGGAGTCACACCTGAGAGTCGACACCATCAGGACTGGCAGCCCTGACACCATGTGGTGTGCCAGCTTTGTGTGCTCAGCAGTGACATGAGAAGGTCATCAGTCTGACCACTTCATTGGCTCGCAAGTAGTATTAGGCAGGGACATTCTGTCTTACTGTCAATCAAAATGATTAATGACCTTAAGCCAGCCCCCTTATGACATCACACCTGAAGTCCCGCCCCTTAAGCCCCTTTTATGCCGTCATACCGGAAGTCCCGCCCTGTATGACGCAATACCCGCCCCTCCACATGACCCAGCCGCCGCCCCCTTGTAGTGGATTGGTGAAGGACACCCTGTCCCCGACCAGACTCTGCCTTGAACCCGCCCCCTGCACCTGATTGGTTAAGGAAACTGTCAAGGGCAGTTTGATGGTTGTTTACCGGCTCCTTGAACCCACCCCCAGCACCTGATTGGTTAAACAAACTGTCAAGGGCAGTTTGATGGATGTCTGCCCCCTCTTTGAACCGCCAACACCCCACACCCACTTCCCAGCCCCCCTCTCCCAAAAAACAAGCCCAGGCTTGTTACAGCCTTTACCTCGACAAGACCAGACCTGCCCAAGGTCGGCCCTCGACAAGTCCAGGCAGGTTGATGCCTTGGCCTGGACAAGTCCAAGCACGTTCCTATCCGTACCCTGCCGGCCTGAAGGGCCTTCCTTGGCCCCTGGTGAGGCAGCACCTGACGGCTGGCCTCCCCACACTTTCCAGTCCCCCACACTTCCCTGCCACTTCTGAAAGCCCTTCTGAAAGTGCTATATCAAAAAGCAAAGCATTTTCTAAAGACTCTGAGCAGGAAATCTGAAATCGTTTCACAGAAAGATCTAAGCATCCAGCTGCTGAATCTTCCATCTCACAGAAAATCCTCAAGCAGCAGGTTTCCCAGAGAGAGAGACAAGCAGCCTGGCTTTTAGCAGCCCCGCTCTCTCTACACACAAGAAGGAAAGTCAGGCTCTGCAAGCTGGAGAGGATCTAACAGCCGCTTTGTGCGTACGAGCAGGCAAGTGACTTTAGATGGAAGATGTTAGGTACCTCACTGGGGGGAGGACTCTGTGAGTTCGCTTGCAAACAACTGAGCCCGCCCGTTTCGAGCACCCATCTCCCACTGGGTGAGGCCCTACGAGCTTGCTGGCTGGTACAGAAACTGTAATGTCCCACCCTATTTGCATAACAGCTCATTGTTTCCTGGTTATCACATAGCATGAGACAAGAAGGACATTCTGAGAAGTAGTTTCAGAGAGCCATCTCCACTCCAACTATTTTAGACCGATTTCTCAACTATCAGCTTGCTGTCTGCAGGTTCCCTTCCTCTGACGCCAGCCTGTTCATGAGTGCCCAGAACGTCTGTCCATGGAATGTACTTCACTTTTCAAGGTGATGCATGAGATTACTAGTTTGATATAAGCCTTGTAAAATTCACACAGACGTATGCCGCAGTTCCCTTTTAAATCACGTTTGAGACGTATAAAAAAATCTAGCCTGGGCTGATTGGTGGCTGAAACCAAAAATGTTCACATATATACAGAGCTTAACCTTAGGGCTTATTTTCTGGGGTCTGTCTAAAATCAGACAAAAGACAGTTACTAAAAATGAGCAAAACCCAAATTTCCTTAATTACATTGTCCTCCTGGCTGAGTAATGGACCATGTCCTGTACATGTCGAGAGGCCAGCCCACGCCTGACGTCCCTTACACTATATAACATGTTTGGTTACTCTTTTTGTAAGTATAATATAATGAAGTTATTTTTGAAAGTATCACCACACTGGTCAAAATAGACAGATTCCAGGGTGGTGCTTACAGTCATTAATCATTTTGATTGACAGTTTGTCAGAATGTCCCTGCCTGATACTACTCTCGCATGTCAAATGTCACTTTATTTTTACTAACTGACTTAATGTCTTGTGTGAATTCTAGTAATCGACTGACTGCCACCTCTAATCTGTCAGCCATATTTAAAATGTTTCTAAATTCACAAACCAAATCCTCAATAGATGGACAGCACTGCTGACTTGTATTGTCATTGTGAATGTCCATTCAGGTGGCTTCTCATCAAGCAGTGACATCAAATGACCAACATGAGCTGACTTTTAGAATCAGGATTTGGCTGACAATCAAACACGTCCTTTGTTAATTCAAACATCCCCTCCATCTTTAGGGTCTCCGGTAAAACAAATCACATGGTGACTGGCTGGTCCTTTACGTGACTCCCACCAGCTACTGGCAGACCACCAGCACCTTGATTTATGTGAGCACTTGAAGTGGAAATATCAGTTAGAGTTTGTCACAAAGTAGTTGTCACTTGTGTCTTTGGGGTCTTTAAATCTTTGACCTCTCCCTGAAGGGGCTTCATATCTTTGTAAACCCGTCTTCTCTCACTGATTCTGTCTTTTTGAATGACCCGAGTTTAAATCAGGACTAACATCAAAATGGCCAGAAGAGGAGATCAGAACTGAAAGATCAAAAAGCCGAGTGTCAAAACTGAAAATAAAATCCAAACTTGCAGTCGAAACACAAAGCACCAGTTGTGACGTTGAACTTTTAAACACACGTTGAACTTTTAAACACACGTGTGCTTATTCTTTATGTCACATCCACAAACAAGATAACACACAAGTACAATGGACTGAACTTTGTACTCTTGATCTTTGACAAAACGCTTAGTGTGACTCTGATTGTGACTTTGTAGCAACTCCTTTACAACAGACACACAGAATAGTGACACACAAGAACTTAAGATGGCGTCACTGGAAAATATAAAATATAATCAACTACCTCAAAGTGTAAAAAATTCAGAAGAAGTAATAACAGAAATAACCCAAATGACACTCAAGAATTACAAAAACAAGAATAACTTTGCAATATTCACATAGTTAAAAAAAAAAAAACACATATCATTACAATAACACACTGTGACCAACATGGGGTACAAGACCACTGAGCAGCTCACCTCGGCCTTGGAGCTTTAGAAGGAGTGAAAAGTCTGCAGCCTGACAAAGGCCTGAAATGCGGCGCTGACTTGGTCTTTGGCTCATCTTCTTGTTGGCCATTAAGAAGATTTCAGTTGTGAGTTGAGCACACAAACTGAGGTCAGTGTTTGTAGATCTGTGACAATTCAGAGTTTGTCCAAAGACATTTGATTTGTGGCCCTTGTCACTTGTATGTCACTCTTATTTGTACACGTTTTACTTTAGAGGTTTATAGTCACCATGTCCTTGAGTACTTAACACATAAATGTGAAGCCACCAACACCCCTGAAGTCTTATCAGCATAAAAATGAAAAAAGAATCAGCACCAAGAGCCGAGAGCTCAGTCGTGTGTTCAGAACTGCACCCTGGTCCCTGATGTGTGTCTAACCACTGTGCCACTGTCCTGTTCATGTCACACGTTTGAGTGTCTGTGTGTCACTTCAGCCCTCCTGAGCCTTCACACTTTGACCAAATGTTTAACAACACAATAATCAAACACTTCAGTCAGTCGACATTTTTAGGTCATCTAAAGACACCAAAGCGTCCCATTTGATCAAAGGCCTGATAAATCAAATTCACTGAGATGGCCGCCTTCTCTTCACACCTTCTCAGTCTGACTGACATCTCATGTCCCGCCTCCTCTGTCATTCTGGCCAATCCTGATTCCCAGTTCTGTGGCCCAGTGGCTGTGGTGCCACACTTGACATCCCAGTGACGTGGGTTCAGTTCCTGCCTGTCACATGCTGTGTGACCCTGAGTGAGTCACGTCACCTGTCTGTGCTCAGAGTAAGAATACAAGGAGAGAGCTGGACATGTAAAGTGACTTTGGATTGAAAGGCGCTATATAAAATAAAGGGGATGGCTTTGTCTCTCTTCATATTTTTATCTGGAATGTCTTCATCAATATTTGCACACAAATTCTAATTTGTAAACTGCGTTCATTTGTCCACTTTGTCACAATGACACTGAAACACATTTTTATTCTTTATTTGATTTTTATTTTTCTATGTCTTATTATTGTATTCCTCTGTCTTATTTATTATTCAGTTTTATAAATTTGGTCCTAAAGTGTCTATAAAGAGCAGAGGCCTGTCCAGGGTCCAAACTCTCTACTAACTACCAAAGCTCTTCATTCCACCGTGTCCGTGACAGCTGGTGTGTGTGGTGACACTGAGAGAGACCCTCGCTATGACTCAACAAGCCCGTCACCTTGAACCCATGTCATCACCCGGCTGAGTGGAGTTTGTCCATTGAGCTCAGGTGGCTGATAGGCCTTAGAGAAGATGGCTGGACAGAGTGGAGTGTCACTAAGCAGCCAATGACCCTCTGTGTGTCCCTCCAGGACTGGACTGTCATGTCCTCCCATGTCCCATCACCTCTCCTGTCACCTCTCCCTTGTCACTTATTTATGTTTGGGCTCATTGTGTTTATTTGTCCTCTTGTTTGTGTTGTCAGTTTGTGACTAGCGCTCTATAAAATAAAGGCTGACTGATTCACAGCTGCTGTCACTGAACATCTGGAGAGGCTGACATTTGTAAATGGCCTCCTGTCAATCATTTTAGTTGTGTCCTCACCCTGAGTCCTGAATTAGGGACAGAAATCTGAGTTTGTCACTCGACTGTCACCAACTCAGAGAAGAGCATCTGAACATTCAAGTGGAGGACAAGGTCAGTCCTGCTATGTGACACTCCTGTCCAGTGTGATGGCTGACGTCCTCTCATCACTCAGGGTATCAGGGTAACCTGACAGACAGAAGATACTTCAGGTATATAGCGCCTTGAAGGGCAGCATTGGTGTGGAGTTCAAATTGTGTTTCAGTTCAAATGCTAGCTGCAGCCTGCTGTTCAGTGACACACCTGAGCATCCAGCTCTGCTTGTAGTCATCATGTCACTTATTGAGACCACCGATGGTCTGTCTGTCCACATGTCCTCACTTCTCTCTTCTCCTCCACAGCCTCATGTCATGTCGTCTCACCTCCAGACGTTGCTCAGCTCTCTCCTCAGCTCTTTCTTCTCCACACTCACGACTGACTGAACTGAACCTGAGCGGCAACAACAAAATGTATGATTCAGGAGTGGATCAGCTGTGTGAGGGGCTGAGGAGTGAAAACTGCAAATTAGAGAAACTGAGGTAAGTGAACAACAAGTGAGTGTGTGTGTGTCTTTGTGAGAGTGTGTGTGTGTGATTTGTTGAATTGTATTTCTGCTGACTTTATGGCTCTGACTGTTTTACCCCCACAGTACAAACACTGTGTTTAATCAGGACAGACTGCAGTGTCAGATTTGGACAGATGGACGTGAGGTGGACTCAAAGTAAATAAATTAAGGCAGCATTGTGACCCTGAGCCCCTCCCCCACAGTGGCCACTGTCACCGTTCTCTCCATCCAGTCTTTAATTTTCTTTCTTGTCCCCTAATGCCACACTTAATCTTGTCCCCAACCTCCTTTGTCACTTTCCTCCCTCACGCTCCTCTGATGTCCTCACTAAAGTTTGTTAAAGTCACTGAAACAGAATAAGAAAGAGGAGGAGGAGGAGGAGGAGGACTGAGGTGACAGAACAATGAGTGCAGGACATCAGAGATAAGGAGAGACAAGAAAAGGAGAGAAAGAAAGAAAAGTCAAAAGAGAAATAAAACAAGAAAATTAGGAGAAGGAATGAGAGCTGGACATACAAAAGAAAAGGAAGAAAGGCTGACAGCAGCAGTAGGAGTTACCAGCCAACCACAGCATGGAGTCTGCATGTCCTCCTAGTGTCTGTATGGGTTTCCTCCAGCTGCTCTGTTGTCCTTTAACAGTCCAAAGGCCTTCATGTTAGGTGGATTGGTGATGATAAACTGGTCAGTGTGTGTGTGTGTGTTCACCCTGTGATGGACTGGCCTCCCATCCAGGTGTTGTTCCAGCCTTGTGTCTGATGCATGCTGGGATAGGCTCCAGCTGTCCTTTGACTCTGCTCAGGATAAGCAGATTAGTAACTTAGAAGGACTAATGGTGAATGATGTTGAACCTGAGTCCACAGTCAATGATCTGAGTTTACCAAACACCACAAACTTCACTGAACTGAATGAACAAACAACTGACTAGTCAGAAGAAACACAAGGCATTATGGGAAACAGAAGGAGTGGGAGAAAGAAAAGGACATGGGAACTGAGGACTTGGTAAAAGAGGAGTAGGAGAAGGAAAGAGAACTGAGAGCTGGAAATAAATACAAGGAGGGCAGTGACAGGGCTTCACCACTAGAGGGCAGAGCTGAGTGGGGGACTTGAAGACCTGCAGATCAGGTTGATTGTTATTTTTATTATTACGTCCTGTTTGACTGATGTCTTTAAACAAGACGACACACAACATTTGAGGTGCAATTGGCTTCAATTCTTTCTTTTTGTACAGGCAGGTGAAGTGACTCCCTTGAGGTCACACAGTGTCAGTGTTAGAATTTTTAAACCCGCAACCTCAGAGTTTGAAGTTTGATGTGTTTGATCTGTCATCTTTGAATAAACTTCATCCATGATGCCAAGACCTCTTTGGGAAAGGCAAAACAAATCATAAAGGACCCCGGTCACACAGCATGGACATTTGTCTCTCTCCTTCCATCAGACAGGTGCTACAGAACTATGAACACCTGAACTGTGAGATTTAAGAGCAGTTTCTACACCCCGGTAATAAGGCTGATCAACTGTTGTATGTCTGAAATCAAAGGAGTGAATGAAGTGGCACAATACCTGAGGTTCTTGTGTATGTGACGCCATGTTTAGTATTATTTACTGTGATTGTTACTTAGTGATTGATTGTTAGTGAAGATTAGATTGAAGGTTGAACTTTAACTCTGTCTGATGTTTTATGTTGAAGCTTGTTTTCCTGCTTTATGACAAATAGTAGAAGGACTAAAATAACTGAACTCAATACCACTGAGATCTTTAGTAGATGGAGGTCAGCTGGTCAATGGCACCGGTCAGCATGTCAGGTCTGAATGGCCGAGGACAGAAGTGTCACATGTCAGTCTTGTCCTCACTGTCCATCATGTCATTGATCGTAAAGTCCAATCCAGTCAGTGTCCTTAATGGTGTCACAATAAACACACAGAGTGTCCTCAGTGTCTGGTTCGTGTGACATCAGGAGAGTCCATCAGGATAAACAGTCTAACATCAAGCTCTCTAGTCTCCAGCAGTGACCCTCATGCTGCATGGCATCCTACAAATCAGACAAAGTGTCTTCAATTCAATTCAGTTTTATTGTCCTAAGAGGGAAATTTAGTTTTTCATCAGATTTTGCAGAGGAGACCACAACATAATGTTAAGGACACATCACAAAGTACACAGCCATCAAATTAATGAAATATAGCAGTGAGTGTAATACTTCTGGTAGAACATATTAGACATCAAAATTAAACCAACATTTACTTTTAACTGATGACTGATGCAAATGCTGCTCTTCATCATCTCATGATTTAAGGATGTGGGTGTTTATTAAAACTGAATTTATTTAAAAGATTAATAGCAGTTGGAATGAAACAGGATTTGAACTGGCTGCTTTTTATTCTCTGAACCTTCAACCTGTGACCTGACGGTGAAACCTGGAATTGCGAATGTGGCGGACAAGTCGTGTCTGACAGAAGACCCTCTGCCATCTATAACACTTGCTTGTTAAACACGTCTTTGAGATCGGACTGTCCAGTCCTTTTTTATTTTACTGCTCAATTTTATAATGTGCTTTATTCTGTTTTTGTTTTGTTTTGTTTTGTTTGTTTTGTTTTGTTTTGTTTTTGTTTTTGACATTAAGATTTCCAAACCAGGCTAGCAGTACATAAATACAAACAGACACAATACAAGATTTATAAAAGAGTGTCATCATGGAAAGACTCACAATATAAAGACTCGGCTTCCTTAAACAATGTGATGGGCGGCGTTGAGTCACTACCAGGCTGGAAGGACGGGGGCAGAGAGCAACTGTGAGGCACTACCTCCTCTGGGACGCTAGAGAGCAGCCCTTCTAGGTGGCTGGGAGATCACAGATTCCTGCAGGGCACGATGGGACTTGGAGTTTGGTGAAACCCTGTTGGGTTTTGTGGGGGGTGCCAGGGGAGCTGCAGAGCCCTAAAGTGGACTTCCACCAGACCTGGGAGTGAGTCAGATAATATTGATGATGTACCTGGAGTACACCCAGGAGTTGAATAAACAAAGAAAGAAAGAAAGAAAGAAAGAAAGAAAGAAAGAAAGAAAGAAAGAAAGAAAGAAAGAAAGAAAGAAACTGTGTTTTTCCCTTGAGGACATTGTGTTCTTCATAGGAAGCAAAGAAGCAAAGCTTCCCCACATATACAGTAAATAAAGGTGTGCTGTGTGGAAGTTTGTGCCCGACATGTCTGTGTTGGGGTCAGGACAGCTGTAAACACCCCTGTGATCCACAACAGTTGAGCGGCTGCTGTCCCTTTTTGCTGATGGCTTCTGTGATCTCCTTAAAAGTCAGCTGTGAGTCTTTGATTGTCCTCAGATATTTATAACTGTCAATGATCTCCACTGCCTGCTCTTTTGGTGATTGTTTCTTGTAGGTGACTGGTGCTGCTGCTAAGTTTATTAGTTCATTAGCTTTTGTAACATTGAGTTTTAGAAAAGACACATCATACCAGTTTACAAAGTCATCTCCCACTGGACCAGGACTGGTTTCATTCACACTCAATAAGCAAACAGTCGCGGAGTCATCAGCACATATTAAGATGAACCTGTCCTCAAATTTACTGAGACCACCATTAGTGTAGAGGAGTACAAAAGAGGTGAAAGAACAGACATGAGGGGACCTGTGGATGAGGACAACATGTCAGACAGACAGCCATTGGCTTTCACTCTTCAGTTTTTGTCTCTTAAAAATTCAATCAGCCATCCGACCAAACTGAACTCGAAATTAAACTCTTTAATAAGTTTCTGTGCAAGAAGGTGAGGCTGACTGGTGTTAAAGGCTGAAGAGATGTCTACAAACAGGAGCCTCACATGAGTCTTGGTGCTCTACAAGGGGTCATACAAGAGATGAAGTAAAGTGACATAAGAACATAAGACATTCGACAAAGAAGAGGAGACAATTCAGTCCATCAAGGCCATTTGTTTAGTTAATAGCTAAGCTGTCCCAATAGCTCATCCAGATTCATCTTAAAGCTCATCAAGGTTTCTGTTTCAACTCCATGTCTTAGTAGTTTGTTTCAGAGTCATGCAACTCTTTGCATAGTGAAGTTCTTCTTGGCTTCAGTCCTAAATCCACTTTCTTTTAATTTCCATTGCTGTCGTCAAGTATGAGATTCACCCTTAAGCTGAAAGAACTCTGCAGGATCTCTTTTATCAATGCCTTTGAGGATTTTAAATACCTGGATGACGTCCCCACACATTCTCCTCTCCTCAGACTAAGCAGGTTTAATTCTCAATGTCTTTCACAGTTGGACATGTCCTTCAGTCCCATCATGCACTTGGTTGCTCTCCTCTGCACAGCTTCAAGCGCTGCTGTGTCTTTCTTATATCATAATGACCACAACTGCACACAATACTCCAGATGTGGTCTCACTAGTGCATTACATAATTTGAGTATAATGTCCCTGCTGATGGTCACCACTAGAGCTGCCAATCTTGAGTGGTAAATGACAGAAAAATTCCAGTTTGTCATCCTCACCCCCTGGTCAACTGTGACAAGTCCATCTGGTCACATGAACGCAGGACGCCGTCAGTCTCATGTTTGTGACGTTCTTATCCAGTGTTGATGTCCACGTGTCAGTCTGAATGACTTGGCACCAGTCAGTCCACCATGAAGGCAGGAGACCCTGTCAGGTATATAGCGCCTTACTTTAAAAGAATGGCAGTGGACTCGTGTCCACACTGCACTTCAGTAAAAAGTCAGAATACAAGTGGCCATTGAACCTTTGTGTTGTTTGTCCTTCTGTCTGTCTGTCTGTCTGTCTCTCCTCATGTTCTCCCTTCTCTCTCTTCTTCTCCACAGCCTGTCTCATTGTGGTCTCACCTCCAGATGTTGTTCAGCTCTCTCCTCAGCTCTTTCTGCTCCACACTCACGACTGACTGAACTGAACCTGAGCTACAACAACATGGAGGATTCAGGAGTGGATCAGCTGTGTGAGGGGCTGAGGAGTGAAAACTGCAAATTAGAGAATCTGGAGTAAGTGAACAACAAGTGTGTGTGTGTGTGTGTGTGTGTGTGTATCATGAATTGTATTTCGTGTCACATTATGGCTCTGACTTTTCCACTCCCAAAACACAAACTCTGTGTTTAATCAGGAAAGACTGCAGTGTCCCTTATGGACAGACAGATGGACGTGAGATGACACAACTGCAGATTTCCTTTTAATAATTCAGTTCATAAAGACAGCATTGTGACCCTGAGCCCCTCCACCACACTGGTCACCCTCCTCCACCTCTCTGTCCAGACTGTTGTTTTATTTCTTGTCCCACAAGCTCACGCTGTCCATTCATTATTTTAATCTCGTACTTATTCCTGTCCTCCATTGTCACTTTCCTCCTTACACTCCTCTGATGTCCTCACTAAAGTTTGTTAAATTTCACTAAAATAGAATAAGGAGGAGAAACACAGTCAGTGTGAGGAGAAGAGACGACTAAAGTGACAGAAGACAAAGAGTAGTGGACAGCTA
Source organism: Polypterus senegalus (assembly GCF_016835505.1). NCBI lineage: Eukaryota > Metazoa > Chordata > Cladistia > Polypteriformes > Polypteridae > Polypterus > Polypterus senegalus. The sequence continues at coordinate 189,076,631 of NC_053161.1, read as the reverse complement.
GAGCTGGACTGGAGTGACGGATAAGGACAAGGAGAATAGAATAGCAAAGATAAGGAGAGACAAGAGAAGGAGATGAAAAGGATGAATAAAAGAGGAGGACAGACAGAGGAATAGGAGGAAAGGTGGACAGCAGCAGTAGAAATGACCAGCCAGCCATACACAGAAAGAGAAGGTCACAGGGAGGAGAGGATTAGGACTGAAGGCAGTGTGGACAGTAATTTGGGTGACACAGGAAGTGACCGCCATTATAGCCAAGTAAACTGAACAGGCCGACATCATTCTACAAGACATGACCCCAGGTCTACACAGGACATCGACATATATCTGTCAGTGGGCTTAGTGACCGAAAGGTGGACACACACATCATGTGCAGTAGACGTCAGAGACACTGAGAGGATTCTGGGAAGGTGACCTCAGTGGGCGTGTCAGTGAGATACTCCAGTATGAGGAGTGGCGCCCTCTTGTGTTTGTAACTCACACTTGTGTCTCTTGTGGGACATTAAACCAAGAATCTCACCACATGATCAGTGTAGGCTGTCACATGACTTTCTCAATAATCCAGTATATAGCGCCTTTTTGATATTTTTATACACACATGGTCTTCACCGATGTCATCACAGGTCCAAACCCTCTTCCTCTCAAATCCTTCTTTTGTCATTTCAGTCAGTCAGAGTCTTCCTCAATGCCAGCAGACAATCAAATGGTCGACTGGAGATGTTAATTATGTGACGTCACTAAGGACACCTGTCACACTAGTCCTGTGCTCCACTGGTCACTCTGGTCACTGCGAGATTCTCTTTACTACTAAATACAACGCTGTGTGGTGACACATGTCAGGGGTCAGTGGTTGTGTGCAGGTTTTTAAATTAAAATGGTGGACTCAGAGGGGCGTAGGTGGATGTGGTAGTGTGGGGGAGCAGAGCAGCCCTGGAGTGTTGGTGGTGAATTGGCGGAGCACACTTTACACCTGCAGACACGTGGGGTTCAGCCAGTGTCCTCATTAGTGTTCTGGGGTCTGTAATTAGACACCTGCACCCCAGTGAGTTTAAAATGAGCCTGAGGAGGAGAGTCAAGAACAAAACTGAACAGGAAAGAAAAATGAAAGATGGAGACGGAGGATAAACGAGAAATAAAGTAAATGGAGAATTGTGGCTGAGCTGATGCAGGGAAGTGGAGGTCAAGAAGTGGCCGTGAGAGGAGTGAACACACGGCACTCAAGGGGTAAGGACAAAACCTGCTGTGTGCCAAAGGAGCAAGAGTGACCAACTGCACTGAGTGGGCTTCTGCTGAAGGCTGAGGGATGGCGTTAGGAGAAAGGAGAAGGTCTCACGAGGCACCCTGCTAAAGGCCATGGGATTGTGGTGAGAACACAAGCTGAGTTTGGGGTCCTCAGTGGTGACCAGCTAAGGTGGCTGGGGCAGAAGCCGATGTGAAGGATGACTGCCCTTACTGGTGGTCTCTTGGCTTGCTGAGGAGAATTTAAATGGTAAGCAGAGGAGATGTCAGTTTTAGGTGGCACAGAAACTCTTATTGTTTTTACATACAATAATGGCAGTGCAGTGAGAATTGTGCAAATAATACTACTATCAAAGTGACAGGTGGCACATGATATTAAACATAATATTAATGTGACAAATACTAAAGTGACATATCATTAAAGTAAAATAAAATAAAGTGACTTGACTTATGCTGATAGGATAACATGTTTGAAGTGACGCATAACAAAAAATAACAAAATAAAACTCCTAGAGTAGTGAGCTAATAGTGAGATATCAGATGTGGTGCCCAGCTAATACAGTCAATACAGCTTAGGAGGAGAGAAGGAGCGTCAGGCCCAGAACTCAACCACCACCCCCTGTTATGAAGAGTTAAAGAGTCTAATGGCTCTGAGGACTAAAGATCTCTGGTATCTGTCCATATTGCAGTTCTGTGATAGGAGCCTACCACTAAACAAACTCCTCTGATTAATTATGGTGGTGTATTGTCGGTGATGTTCATTGTCCATAATAGATAGCAGCTTGCACAGTGTCCTTCTCTCTGCCACCATCACCAGAGAGCCCATTTCCATGCCAGCCACAGATCCTGCTCACCTGATCAGCTTGTCAATACACTCACCATCTCTCTTCTTCAAGCTACCCACTTGCTCACTAAATATAAAGTGATAGATAATTACAACGGTGAACAGACATAATGGACATAATTAAGGACAATACACATAATCCAAACAGACAATATTGGTCTGCTTATATGGTGACTGGAGGACAGCCCTGCACAAGTTGCTTTGTAATGTCGGGACACCAACTGGGTGTCCCCCTTCAATGAAGTAAAAGGAAATAAAACAAAAGTGGACGCGATTGCCCCAACAAAACACACCTTTTCAGTTCAATACACAAATTTACTTTTCAGTTTTGTGAACACGATGGCGCTTGCTTCATGTCTCTGAGGTCTAAAGATCTCTGGTATCTGTCCATATTGCAGTTCTGTGATAGCAGCCTACCACTAAACAAACTCCTCTGATTAATTATGGTGGTGTATAGTGGGTGATGTTCATTGTCCATAACAGATAGCAGCTTGCACAGTGTCCTTCTCTCTGCCACCATCACCAGAGAGTCCATTTTCATGACAGCCACAGATCCTGCTCACCTGATCAGCTTGTCAATACACTCACCATCTCTCATCTTCAAGCTACCCCACTTGCTCACTAAATATAAAGTGATAGATAATTACAACAGTGAACAGATATAATAGACATAATTAAGGACAATACACATAATCCAAACAGACAATATTGGTCTGTTGATATGGTGACTGGAGGACAGACCTGCACAAGTTGCTTTGTAATGTCAGGGCAACAACTGGGTGTCCCCCTTTAATGAAGTCAAATGAAACAAAACAAAAGTGGACGCGATGGCCCCAACAAAACACACCTTTTCAGTCCAATAAACAAATTTACTTTGCAGTTCTGTGAACACGATGGCGCTTGCTTCATGTTGAGTTTCTGGGTCCAACAGCAGACTCCATCCTCTGGGGGTCAGCAGCTTTTCAAGTGTCCCACCCAGAAGGACAGGGGCAGCTCTGGGCACTGTGGCTGAGTCAGTTCCCCTCATTTGGTTTCTTCTCAGAGCTGCAGGTGGAAAAGGAGAGACAGTCAGTGTGAGAGCCCCCTCTCGTCTCAGAGTGGTATCACTTACCTCACAGAGACAGGAAGGTCATCTCCAGGTGGGCACACATGTGTGACAATACATAGAACTGGCCTGCTCATTTGTTTGCACTGCTTGTATTGTTGTATTCAGCAGCACTTTGAGAATTGATTCTCATTACATGTTTATTTGCACTTCATTTTTCTTCATCTTTGTATTAACATGGAGTTCATAGTTTGGAAATGTAACAATAAATGTAATAAATGATTCCTGTAAATTTAAAAAATAGCAAATGTAAATTTGGTGTAAAACACGTTATTAAATCTTTGGGACTTGAAATTTAAGATTTGACTCAAAACCTGCCTAACAACATTTATTTTTTAGATCAAATTTTCATACAAATAATGGATCTCAAAGTGCTTTACATGATGAATAAAGAGAAAAAAAGTCAAAATAAATAAGAATTAAAATTAGGGAACACTAATTAACATTAATAAAAGTAAGGTCTGATGGCCAGGGAGGACAAAAAAAACAACTCCAGACGGCTAGGAAAAAACATAAAATCTGCAGGGGGTCCGAGGCCACGAGCCCACCCAGCCTCCTCTCAGAATTCTACATAACATCAATGACCTCAGTCAGTCCTCGTGGTGTTCAGCGTTCACATGGAAGAACTTGATGATGATGTCCCATAATGCACTTGGTTGCTCTGCTCTTCACATCTTCAAGTGCTGTTATGTCTTTCTTGTACTGAGGAGACCAGAACTGCACTCAGTACTCCAGATGTGCTCTCACTAGTATATCATAAAGTAAGAGTATAATGTCACTTGATTTAAATTCGACAGTTTTTATGATAGAACCTCACATTTTATATTATCTTATTAATTGGTCCAGTAGATTACGTAGTCAAAGAAAATGCTGTGTCAACATAAATCCCTAAATGCTCTTAAGAGGTCTCCTCCTGTAGCTCAGTGTCTCCCATTTTGTTTTTATATTTGGCTGAACTGAATCACTCAGGTGAATAGAAGACGCATCGGGATGACAGCAAGTGAAGTGAAAAAGTATCACAAAATAATACAAACAAATAAAAGAGGAGACTCCATAATACTTCAGGGACACATAAATTCCTTTATTCCTGTTCTGAAAATGAAACCATGATTAAGAATTAATCACAACAAATTAAAAAAAAACTTCAACAAAGGCACAGACAAAGAGACCTGCTGCTGGTCACTACTGGAGCTGCCAGTCCTGAGTGGTAAATGACAGACCAGAATTCCAGTTTGTCATCCTCACCACATGGCCACCTGTGACAAGTCCATCTGGTCACCTGAGTGCAGGACACCGTCAGTCTCATGTCTGTGACGTTCTTATCCAGTGTTGATGTCCACATGTCAGTCTGAATGACTTGGCACCAGTCAGTCCACCATGAAGGCAGGAGACCCGGTCAGGTATATAGCGCCTTACTTTAAAAGAATGGCAGTGGTCTCGTGTTCACACTGCACTTCAGTGAAAAGTCAGAATACAAGTGGCCATTGAACCTTTGTGTTGTTTGTCCTTCTGTCTGTCTGTCTGTCTCTCCTCATGTCCTCACTTCTCTCTCTTTATCTCCACAGCCTGTTTGGTTGTGGTCTCACCTCCAGATGTTGCTCAGCTCTCTCCTCAGCTCTTTCTTCTCCGCACTCACGACTGACTGAACTGAACCTGAACGAAAACAACATGGAGGACTCAGGAGTGGATCAGCTGTTTGAGTTGCTGAGGAGTGAAAACTGCAAATTAGAGAAACTGAAGTAAGTGAACAACAAGAGTGTGTGTGTGTGTGTGTGTCTCATGAATTTTATTTCTTGTCACATTACGGCTCTGACCTTTCCATGCTGTGTTTAATCAAGACAGAATGCAGTGTCCCTTATGGACAGACAGATGGACGTGAGGTGACACAGCTGCAGATTTCCTTTAATAATTCAATTCATAAAGACAGCATTGTGACCCTGAGCCCCTCCACCACACTGGTCACCCGACTCATCCTCTCTGTCCAGACTGTTGTTTTATTTCTTGTCCCACAAGCCCACGCTGTCCATTCTTTATTTTAATCTCGTACTTGTTCCTGTCCTCCATTGTCACTTTCCCCCTTACACTCCTCTGATGTCCTCACTAAAGTTTGTTAAAAATCACTAAAATAGAATAAGGAGGAGAAACACAGTCAGTGTGAGGAGAAGAGATGACTAAAGTGACAGAAGACAAAGAGGAGTGGACAGCTAGAGCTGGACTGAAGTGACAGATAAGAACAAAGAGAATAGAATAGCAAAGATAAGGAGAGACAAGAGAAGGAGATGAACAGAATGAAGAAAAGGACGAACTAAGAGGGGGACAAGACTGAGGATAAGGAGGAAAGGTGGACAGCAGCAGTAGAAATGACCAGCCAGCCATACACAGAAAGAGAAGGTCACAGGGAGGAGAGGATTAGGACTGAAGGCAGTGTGGACAGTAAGATGGGAGACACAGGAAGTGACCGCCATTATAGCCAAGTGGACTGAACTGGCCGACATCATTCTACAAGACATGACCCCCAGGTCTACACAGGACATCGACATATATCTGTCAGTGGGCTTAGTGACCGACAGGTGGACACACACATCATGTGCAGTAGACATCAGAGACACTGAGAGGATTCTGGGAAGGTGATCTCAGTGGGCGTGTCAGTGAGATACTCCAGTATGAGGAGTGGCACCCTCTTGTGTTTGTAACTCACACTCGTGTCTCTTGTGGGACATTAAAACAAGAATCTCACCAAATCAGTGTAGGCTGTCACATGACTTTCTCACTAATCCAGTATATAGCGCCTTTCTGATATTTTTATACACACATGGTCTTCACTGATGTCATCTCAGGTCCAAACCCTCTGCCTCACAAATCCTTCTTTTGTCAATTCAGTCAGTCAGGGTCTTCCTTAATGCCAGCAGACAATCAAATGGCCGACTGGAGATGTGAATAATTTGATGTCACTAAGGACACCTGTCACACTAGTCCTGTGCCCCACTGGTCACTCTGGTCACTGCGTGATTCTCTTTACTACTAAATACAAAGCTGTGTGGTGACACATGTCAGGGGTCAGTGGTTGTGTGCAGGTTTTTAAATTAAAATGGTGGACTCAGAGGGGCGTAGGTGGATGTGGTAGTGTGGGGGAGCAGAACAGCCCTGGAGTGTTGGTGGTGAATTGGCGGAGCGCACTTTACACCTGAAGACACGTGTGGTTCAGCCAGTGTCCTCATTAGTGTTCTGGGGTCTGTAATTAGACACCTGCACCCCAGTGAGTTTAAAATGAGCTGAGCAGGATAGTCAAGAACAGAACTGAATAGGAATGAAAAATGAAAAGATGGAGACGGAGGTTAAATGAGAAATAAAGTAAATGGAGAATTGTGGCTGAGCTGATGCAGGGAAGTGGAGGTCAAGAAGTGGCCGTGAGAGGAGTGAACACACGGCACTCAAGGGGTAAGGACAAAACCTGCTGTGTGCCTAAGGAGCAAGAGTGACCAATCACACCGAGTGGGCTTCTGCTGAAGGCTGAGGGTTGGCGTTAGGAGAAAGGAGATAGTCTTACGAAGCACCCTGCTGAAGGCCATGGGATTGTGATGGGAACACAAGCTGAGTTTGGGGTCCTCAGTGGTGACCAGCTAAGGTGGCTGGGGCAGAAGCCGACGTGAAGGATGACTGCCCTTGCCGGTGGTCTCTTGGCTTGCTGAGGAGAACATAAATGGTAAGCAGAGGAGATGTCAGTTTTAGGTGGCACAGAAACTCTTGTTGTTTTACATCCAATAATGCCAGTGCAGTGAGAATTTTGCCAATAATACTACTATCAAAGTGACAGGTGGCACATGATATTAAACATAATATTAATGTGACAAATACTAAAGTGACATATCATTAAAGTAAAATAAAATAAAGTGACATGACTTATCTTAATAGGATAACATGTTTGATGTGACTCATAACAAAATAAAACAAAATAAAACTTATAGAGCAGTGAGCTAATAGTGAGATATCAGATGTGGTTCCAGCTAATACAGTCAATACAGCTTAGGAGGAGAGAAGGACCGTCAGGCCCAGAACTCAACCACCACCCCCTGTTATGAAGAGTTAAAGAGTCTAATGGCTCTGAGGACTAAAGATCTCTGGTATCTGTCCATATTGCAGTTCTGTGATAGCAGCCTACCACTAAACAAACTCCTCTGATTAATTATGGTGGTGTATAGTGGGTGATGTTCATTGTCCATAACAGATAGCAGCTTGCACAGTGTCCTTCTCTCTGCCACCGTCACCAGAGAGTCCATTTCCATGCCAGCCACAGATCCTGCTCACCTGATCAGCTTGTCAATACACTCACCATCTCTCTTCTTCAAGCTACCCCACTTGCTCACTAAATATAAAGTGATAGATAATTACAACGGTGAACAGATATAATGGACATAATTAAGGACAATACACATAATCCAAACAGACAATATTGGTCTGCTGATATGGTGACTGGAGGACAGACCTGCACAAGTTGCTTTGTAATGTCGGGACACCAACTGGGTGTCCCCCTTCAATGAAGTAAAAGGAAATAAAACAAAAGTGGACGCGATGGCCCCAACAAAACACACCTTTTCAGTCCAATAGACAAATTGACTTTGCAGTTCTGTGAACACGATGGCGCTTGCTTCATGTCGAGTTTCTGGGTCCAACAGCAGACTCCATCCTCTGGGGGACCGGCAGGTTTTTAAGAGTCCCACCCAGAAGGACAGGGGCATCTCTGGGCACTGCGGCTGAGTCAGTTCCCCTCATTTGGTTTCTTCTCAGAGCTGCAGGTGGAAAAGGAGAGACAGTCAGTGTGAGAGCCCCCTCTCGTCTCAGAGTGGTATCACTTACCTCACAGAGACAGGAAGGTCATCTCCAGGTGGGCACACATGTGTGACAATACATAGAACTGGCCTGCTCATTTGTTTGCACTGCTTGTATTGTTGTATTCAGCAGCACTTTGAGAATTGATTCTCATTACATGTTTATTTGCACTTCATTTTTGTTCATCTTTGTATTAACATGGAGTTGATAGTTTGGAAATGTAATAATAAATGTAATAAATGATTCCTGTAAATATAAGAAATAGCAAATGTAAATTTGGTGTAAAACACATTATGACTTCTTTGGGACTTGAAATTTAAGACTTAACACAAAACCTGCCTGACTTGACTTTGGACTTCGAAGTGAAGAGGAGAAGAAAAAGGAGAAGAAGTGAGAGATGGAAATAAATAGAAGGAGAGCAGTGACAGGGCGTCACCACCAGAGGGCAGAGCTGAGCAGAGCAGAGGACTTGGGGACCTGCAGGTTTGGTGACGTCTGTGTGACTGATGGCCTTTGGTGTGCACTCATAATTTGAACCCAAGTCCATTGACTTTAACATTTTGTTTGAATATTTCTGGTATCATTTGTAAAGCCTTGTAAAGACCCCACCATCTTTATTCCACCCCCTTATTGTCCACTGGCCTTTTCTGACTTTTTTAAACAGATGTCATTGAAAAGGCAGGACATAAAGAAATGAGCTGCTGTTGTGACAAATTCAAACTGTGAGGACACAAACATGTCACTCTTGTGACCCCCACACGTCCTGTGAAATCAGCTGATAAAGTGCTGCGGATTTTCTTTGCTGTCATTTTGGTCAAATCACTTATGGGCAGAGCTGAGAATGGACAGCAGTGGTCAGCGGTCATGGCGGTCTCTTCACAGTCCACTCAGACCACCTCTGTGTCCACTGGACTGGACTTTGTGATGCTGACAGTCCATTTGAAGCTCGTCCTCCTGCTTTATTACAAACTAGTAGAAGAAATAAGAAAACTGAGTTTAGCACCACTGAGGTGTTTAGTGGAAAAAGGTCAGCTGGTCAGTGTCACCAGTCAGTATGTGAGGTCTGAGTGGCCTAGGACAGAAGTGTCACATGTCAGTCTTATCCTCCATGTCCATTATGTCATCACTCCTAAACTCAGCTCCAGTGTTTGTCTTTTTAAACCAACAGAGTGTCATTGTCATTATCGAATTACTGTGACATGAGGAGTGTCCATCAGGACAAACAGCTGAGTGTTAAGCTCTGCAGTGACCAGAATGTCTAACAGTTGTCTTTACATGATGTCCTACAAATCAGACAAACTGTCTACACATCCTAAGTCCTGAATGACAAAAAGAAATCCCACTTTGTCACAATCCCCCCCCCATTGTCACCTTCTACAAGTCCATGTGGCCTCTCCAGTGCAGGATGCTGTCAGTCTCATTTCTTTGAGGTTCATCTCCAATATTAATGTCCTTGTGTCCGTTTCAATGACTGCTCACCTGTCAGTACAGCAGGAAGGCAGGAGACCCTCTCAGGTGTTTAGTGCCTTACTTATAAGAACAGCGATGGTCTTGGGTTCAAACAGGCTCAGTATAAAAGTAAAAATGCCAGCAGTCATTGAGTCTTTGAGCTCTGTGGCCTTCTATCTGTCTGTCCCTCCTCATGTCCTCACTTCTCTTTCTTTATCTCCACAGCCTGTCTTTTTGTGGTCTCACCTCCAGATGTTGCTCATCTCCCTCCTCAGTCCTCTCTTCTCCACACTCACAGCTGACTGAACTGCACCTGAGCAACAACAAACTGAGAGATTCAGGAGCTTGTCAGCTGTGTGAGGGTCTGCGGAACCCAAACTGTAAATTAAAGACACTGATGGTGAGTAAACAGGGTGAGGTGTGTGGGGTTATGAAGTCACAGCTGACGGCCTGATGGATGGACTGATCACAGGACACCACATGGACTGACTGAAGGAAGGAGAAGGACAGGCAGTGGGACGAGAAGGACAAAGAGCAGTGGACAAGTGGAGCTGGACGGAGGTGACAGACAGGGAGGACAACAAAGATAATGAGAGATTACAGAAGGAGAACAACAAAGAGGAGAAGTGTGAGATGAGCTGAGAAAAGCAAGAGCAGTAAAGGTGGACAGGCAGAGGGACAAGGACACAGGGAGGAGAGGTGACAGGATCAGGACAGCAGGCAGAGTGGACAGGAGGAGAGGGTGGACAGGGTTATGGGGGTCACTTGGAACTAACAAGACAGAGAAGAGCAAATGTCAGTAGAGAGGGTGGTGAGGAAACAACAAGAAGAAACAAGAGGACAGAAAATGAGAGAAGAGAGGAGTGTGAGGAGGAGTGGGCAAGAAAATAATAAAGAGAGAGACTGAACATTAATTAAGAGAGCAGGACACAGGAAGTGACCACAGAGGGGTCAACACCATGTCACCTGGACAGACCACCTTCTGTTGTGATTGCTCTAGCAGCACAATATAACAAAGGGATGAGGCCTCTAGAATAGCCCACCAAACAAATGTCACCACCAGGCAGGCCCACCTCAGGCAAACAGGAGGCTTCAGGCCTGACTAGGCCACAGAAAGGAGCTCAGGTTTTTAAATTCAAAATAAAATCAAAAAGAGTCTCAGAGGCGTGAAGTGAGTCTGACCAGAGGGAGAACCGTGAAAACTCCAGCTGGAGCAGAGACAAGTCCACAAGTGGTCTTCATAAAAGACGAGGTTTATTAACAAAAGAGCCAAAGGGGCTGCCAAAGGCAATCCAAAGCTAACAACATTCAAAAAGCACAAACTGTAAGAGAATCTGAACTCAAGAGCCAAAGGTTCAACGACAATAATAAGAATAAAAAATAAGAGCGCAAAATACTCACAAAGACCACCAGTCACCAGATTGCAGTCAAATGAGCCGCAGTCTTTAGAGAGTTGGAGGACAGGTGGTCCTGCGTCTTGGGATCAAACCACAAAATACAAGGAACTGGAGAGATGTGCGAGACACACACAGAGATACTAAATAATAGTGAAATAGAATTAAAATAACAGATAATACAGAATTAAACAAATAATATACAAACAGAACAATGTTATAAAAATAATGGAAAATAATGAAGGATAATAAAAAATAAAACAGTCAGCTGGAGCCATGGAGAATCCTTAGCCTGACCAGAACACCTTCACTGAGATGAGATAAAATCAAAAGGCCTTCAGAGGATGGTGACCTGACTGGACAGAGAAATGAATGACCGGCAGACTGACACACATGTCATGTGACTTAGGGACACTGAGGGGAATTCTGGGAAGTTGACCTGAGTGGGCGTGTCACTGTGATAGTACAGTGTGTGAGGTGGGGTCCTCTTATGTTTGTGAATCACACTTGTATCCTTCACAGGCTGGTTGATAATGAGATCAGTGAGAGTGAGGAGAAGAACCTGAGGTCACTACAGAAGAAACTGAACAGGAGTGGACGGCAAGTGAATATCTACACAGAAGACTGAAAATGCTGATCAACTGACCCCAGTGATGGTGCCCCCTGTCCATTTCTTCTAAATTCTTCTCTTTATTCTTTTATAATCCCTTCAGCTCTCCTCCACATTTAATAAACTCTCCATGTCTTCTTCTCACCCTCTGTGCCTCTTCTTTAAACTCACTTGTGTTTCTCCATCCCATCACCCTGAACTGGTCACCAAACTCAACAAGTTCAGACCAGTGACCCCTGAGTTTCACCAGCCAGAGGACCACAGTGGAAATTATCATCTGAAACCAGCGGGGGTCACAAAGCCCACCGAGGGAAGCAGCAGGAGTAAACATGTGTGGTCAGTCCAGTTGTAGGGTGATGGAGAGTGAGGCTAAAACTGGCATTGGTGAGATATTCTGGACAGGCACCGGGCCATCATAAGTCAAGCTGATGGTCCTCTGAGCAAAAACCTCATAAACCTACTGCTCCTCAACATCATGTGGTTTTGTTTGAACCTGTGTCTGCTCCACTCCTTGTCCACTGCCTCATTTGCACACAATTCATGTCATCTTCTGTTTGTGATTGAACAGACTCTGCCGTGTGCTGATTTGGACTTCTGTAACACACACAAGACTCAGGTCTCTTTGTCTTCGTTGTCATTTCATAATTGTCACCTCACTGTCACCTCCACTCGTGTCCTCTTTAGATAGCAGTAGCCTGAACAAATGAGCCATTTAAAAAGAAATGAAACCAAAAGGAAAGACAAGGAAAACTCAGGCCTGCTGGTGAAGAAAATGTGAGGGACTGGCGGCCCACCCAGGGTTGAATCTTATGTATTGAACCCGATGTTGACCTTGAACTGGACTGAGTAGGTTCATAAAATGGTGGGATGGAGGGCACCAAACACATAATAAGAAATAAGAGTGGAACTGGGATGAGAGTCCAATTACTGAGGGCCTGGATGATGGAGCGTGAGACCTCAACTTGAAGGTGGGCATCTCCTGAACAGTGGACAAGGAGCTGAGTTTGGACAGATGGATTTGTAGTGTGACAGAAGAGAAGAGACAGAAAGACAAACAATGGTGCATGAAGAAGAAGTACAAAGAGAAAGATGATAATAGAGATAGGAGAGGTAAGGGGACAGATGGGGGCAAAAGGAGAAAGTCAAATAGGACAGACGGGGACAATAAATGGAGGGGAGAAGGAAGAGGCCATTTTAAAGTGAAACAGAGGAAAAGCTGAGTCACATCAGAATGGAGGGGAGAGTTTGATTTCCTAGGACAGCAGCTTTGAAGGAGACATGATGGCCATCTGCACCTCCTTCTGTGCTGAGAAAGCTAAAGATCTTTGTGGAAAAGAAGACTCTGCTCTTCATCAGTTGTGGTTCAAGCAAATCCATGACATTTAATAGCCATTAAAGGTTATGCAGTCAAAAGATCCAAATGAACACCGCAGAGATGTAAATATGTGTGGTGCATTCTGCATCATGGGGTATACCAGCTCAAGAAACACAAGGTGTGTGGTATTCAATTGTGCAGCTTCTTTTTGAAGGACCAGACTAAATGAGCAGCTTCTTCAGAGGCCAGACCTTACTAGCACACTGATTGGTGTCATTATGAGGGTCCGCCAAGAATCTATGGCATTAATGGCTGATGTGGAAGCCATGTTCCTCTAGGTTAGTGTTCCTTCAGAGGATGTTGATTTACTCCAATTCTTATGGTGGCCAGAGAGTTACATTTAAGGAATGTAAGTGCTATTGTATGGTGCCACCTCCTCACCAGGCTGTGCTAGTTATGCTCTCAGACAATGTGCCAAGGAGAGCAGGCATTTATTTGATGTGTTGAAGCAGATCAGGCAGCTTGGGCACCCTCAGCCCAAAAGAAGGCACTTGGAGTCTCGGGACAGACTGCAGACTTTACTGTATGGCACACATACAAACTCAGCTCAGATGACTTGAGACCCAAGCATTCTGTGAGCTTCAGATTTTTTACAATTCTCATCACAAAATATCCCCAAATCACACAGATTCCCATCATCTGCTTTACAGTCAGTCAGTCAATACCCAACCCGCTATATCCTAACACAGGGTCATGGGGGTCTGCTGGAGCCAATCCCAGCCAGCATAGGGTGTGTGGAACACAGCCCGGACACAGACAGGCGGACACTGACAGTTCACCCAACACACGTTTAATCTGCATTATTTGTAACAATAAAGTGCCACACAACCCCAAAACAACTCCCCCAAAAGTCCAGGCCTTCTCTAGCCTTCTCTTTGATACTTGAGATGTCACAAAATCAAATGGAATGTTGAAGCAAATCATAGAAAAAAAAAAAACAATCTAAATCCGTTAAGTAGTTCTCTTGTGAAAAGTGGACAGACAGATGTTGGATTTTATGTATTGTGGCAAAAGCGCTCTCTTGGCATCGACCCACACGCTGACAGCGGAGGCATGTACAAAATAAACAAAAAGATTTTATTTTTGTCTTAAGCCATCTGGCATATCTTCCCCATGTCCCACAGGCCCTACACAGTCCCCAAAACACACACAAAAGAGAAACACCACAAACATCACTTGTCTTTCTCCTCGACTCCTCCTAGGCAGCTTTGTCCACCTCCTCTCGACTCTGGCGCCCCAAGTAGTGGCTGCAGGCTCCTTTTATAGCCCACCCGGAACTGTGACTGTATTGCTGCCCAGATGGGCTCAGGAAGCCGTGTAGCTCGCCCTGGCAGTAGCCACGGAGCCCAACAGGGATGAGCTCCGGTGTTACACAATTGTGGCCCCAATGTAACCCAGGGGGGCTGCCAGCAAGTATTCCGGGGTATGTAGTGTGCATCCCATGACTGCTCCAACGGATCCAATGTCAAAGGGGAGTAGGGGGGCATGGGTCCCGGCTGTCTGCCACAATATATATAGAGCTATTTATACTAGAGATATTTATACACACACTAATATGAAAGCTTGCCTGTAGTGTTCCCATAATTAAGCCTTGAATGCTTAGAGAAACTTGCTTAATCTACAGTATGTCAGGCAGAAGGCCCAGCACTTGTGTTCCTAAAACAAAATCTCTCTGCTCGTCAGCTCACCTCCTTCAAAGAACACAACATCCTCGATTCACAGAAATTCAAAACAAAGTAAGTTAAAGGGCAGGCAGGCTGGTTATGCTAAAATCAGTTGTGACCTTTCTTAATTAACTCCTTCATGGTCTAAAACTATACTAACGTGCACCAGGATAGAAGGCTTCTTTTCATATATGCTCCTGATTCTCTTTAAATATATGCAGATCAACTTAAGAATATACTTTTCTATAAAAGTCAGTCGAATCAGCTGGACAAAGTGTGTCTCTTCCGAAATGAACAGCCTTGACACACACAAAATGGTTTGGGGCAGCCAAAAGGGTTTTTTTTACAACACTCCTGTGCTTTATTTTGAGTTCTCCACTAAACTGACAAGTGGAGGAAAGATGATAGCTTTACAACCCGATAGGCAGAAGCTGATGTCATCTGGCCGGAACTGGAAGTGTCGTTGAATCAGGCAGATTTTCGCATTTTTGGCCTGTAAAGATAACAGAGGTAAGTTTAGTGCACCCTGCCACCCCCTGGCCTGGTGGGTAATTCAGAGGTAATTCACCTCTACTTGGTCCACTCAGCTCACTCCTACTCGCACGTATGTGACACGGATCCCCCCCCCACCCAAGACCCATCAGGTCGGGCATACCTGGCCGTGAGGTCGTGGCTTCGGGAAAGGGCATCAGCATTGGCCTGCAGTACACCATGACGATAAATAACCAAAAACTTGCAAGGCTGTAGGTGTAAAAACCACCTTGTGACTTGCGAATTCAAATCCCTGTGTAACGCCATTCACTGTAACGGTGCATGATCGGTCACCAGGGAGAACAAACGTCCCAAGAGGTAGTACCTCAGCTGAGTAATCGCCCATTTAATCGCCAAAGCTTCCCACTCCACTGCCACATACTTGGGCTCCCAGTCCAACAGTTTCCGGCTCAGGTACATTACGGGGTGTTCTACTCCATCGACGTTCTGGCTGAGCACGACACCAAGACCTGTGTTCAAAGTGTCCGTCTGAAGAATGAAAGGCAAAGAAAAATCAGGTGCTTTCAAAATAAGAGCTGACGTAAGGGCTTGCTTAAGGTCACAAAATGCAGCATCTGTAACGTCATCCCATACCACATGATTAGGATTGCACTTGATGTAACTTATTATTATCCCTGCAGGTTCAAAATGTGAATTTATATATGTATATATTGTGGCAGATGGCCGGCAGCTCATCCCGGCCGGGATGCCATGAGATGGAAGGATAATGAGAAGGCAGTTTTTCCAGGACACTACCTATAGCTAGATGGCATCTGTAGCAATGTCGCTGATTCCTGCAGGGCATCCTGGGACTTGGAGTCTGGTTTCTCAGCCCTGTTGGGTGCCGTGGGTGAAGCCATGGGGAGCTGTGAAAGGACCTGGGGAGTAACGCTTCCCTTGCAGCAATAGGAAGTCATGAGGACGGAAGCCCCAAAGTACTTCTGGGCTGATTAAAGAATTGGGATTCTTCCTGAAGTGCTGGCAAGTCACGTGGGATGAAGAACAGAAGCACTTACAGGTCATGGACTATTTAAAGGACTGCTGGAGACCCAGCAAGCGAGCCGGAGTCAGGAGGAGTGTGACAGAGCTTGCGGGGAGGTGTGGAGGAGAGATTTGTATTTATAATTATTGATTTATTGTTAATGCTCCGGTTTCCTCCCACAGATCAAAGACATGCATGTTAGGTATCTGCAATCCTAACTAGTGTGTGCTTGGTGTGTGGGTGAGTGTGTATGTGTGTGTGCCATATAGTGGGCTGGTGCCCTGCCCTGGATTTGTTCCTGCCTTGCGCCCTGTGTTGGCTGGGATTGGCTTCAGCGGACCATCATGACCCTGTGTACAGCGAGTTGGAGATGGATGGATGGATTTATTGTGATTGGCACTTCTTGCCTGTTTACTGGTGGCTGTAGTGTGTGAAGGGCTTCAATTAAAAGAGAATATTAAACAACTTCTTGGTGTTTTAACCAGTCCTGCATCTGTCTGATGGGAAAGGGTGGGCAACAGTGGCACCTAGCGTCCACTTATTGACAATATATACTTTTTTTCTTAAATCATGAATTGGTTTTAATGGCACAAATTAATGTATATATTGTTGTAGGAAATGTCCTCTTTTTCATTTAGAAAAAGTTACAGTTTTGCATAAGCTGTGCAGATAAGTAGCTAACTTCGCTCTCATTATTTTCATGACATAAACAGAATGACGTGACCAGCCCAGTGGAGTTTACACTAACAGAGCAATAAAAGGGGTAATAATTCATTGGGTTAAGACTGGCACATATGGCACTGCATTGAGCCACAATACAATGTCCCTTACACATTTTTCACAATTTTAACGTTTCTTTGTGACATAGTAGAAGAAACCGTGGAAAGTAAATCAATTTAAAACTTAAAATCCTGATTTAAAATTGAATCATATTTTCACAATCAGTGCAAAACATCATAATAATCTGCTTAATTTGGGAAGAAAAAGAAAGTAAACCATTCCTTCAGATTCTCGTTTTATGTTTTTAAATGCTGTTCTGCTTTATTCAGAAGATCAAGAAAATCGTGAACAAAACAAAGCCACTTGGGATTCATTATTAGTGAGCCCTCTCTGAAGTACTCCACTTTCAGTTGTATTTCTTTTACTTTTATCTTTTCTTTTTTATGACATTTTTTAATTGTTTATAAGGTTTGGTAGTAAAAGTAATTATACAACTTATAAAAATTTAAATGAAATTATGGCATATGGCGGGGGTTAAACAATTGCAGTATTAAAGACGAACGACATATGGGTTACCTCTGACTTCAGGTGAGGCAGCGCGCATGAAGGGAACAGGCGACAAGCAATTGGGAGCTCGTCAGTGACGCCGCTGAAGATCTGACAGGCTGGCAGAAACAGCGCTGAACGGAGATGATTGAAGATACAAACGGCCACTCAGCAGCAAACGGCCTTAAAAGGCTGACTCCATTCCTTTGTCTCTCCAGGGGCCTCAGGCCTCATGTATAAACGGTGCGTATGCACAGAAATGTTGCATAAGAACTTTTCCACGTTCAAATCGCGATGTATAAAACCTACACTTGGCGTAAAGCCACACACTTTTCCACAGTACCTCATACCTTGTCGTACGCAAGTTCTCTGCTCGGTTTTGCAGACTGGCGGCACCCAGCGTCAAAGCAGTGCTACTGTTCCTGTGTGGTTACTCCTTATTTTCATGATGCGGCTTTATAAATACACTGAAACTAACCGCATATTGTTTATTAGTGTAACGTATCTGATTGTAATTAACTTGTAACAATATAATGGTCCAGGGAACAGCCATAGTATTCCAAATACCATAACTGCTTTAGCGTTGTTACTCTCACTGCATCTTCCTCTTCTTCTTCTTCTTTCAGCTCCTCCCGTTAGGAGTTGCCACAGCGGATCATCTTTTTCCATATTACTCTCACTGCACCACTCAGAGTATTTATATCACTGTATCTGAGTGTGAATCACAGCAGCAACTGATCGGAAAGAGAATTATCGGTATACAGCTTCAAGGACACGCTGTCTCAGCCACTGCAAGATGTTTTAAAGCCTTTCCTGTACAGACCTCGCGGTTCAGAAACAGTTTCATCCCAAGAACTTTAAATGCACTCATATCAAGTGCTCCTTGTAGAACTGTTTGTACTTATAAATACAATCACCCCACTGTTAACTTGCACTAATTATAATATCGCACAACCTGAGCCACTTTATAAAGCGCATATTTACATATGATGACGATATAATTTTTAAGATGAAATGCAACAAAATATGTTTATTAAATTATACAGATAAAACTTTAACTTCATTTAAATAATCTATATTCTTCACTGGTATTTGTTAAGGATAGAATAATTAAACATGTACTACGAAGATATTTCAATGTTCTTTAAACGTTTTGAAGAATCGCTAAGCTTACAGATGGCTTAACGTCTATTACAGAGCTGATTGTATGGCGATCGGTTAGTTGGGGAAAGAAAAGCAAGGACTGCAGTGACGGCTACACCAATATATATTGAATATAAAACAGAAAGAGAAAATAACAACACAGCTAAAAACGCAGCGACAAATTTCGGCAAAAGTTAAATGCTTGTGTCATGAGCAGGAGACAGCTATGCAGTGTCTGCAACGGACGTAGCCATCCACCGTGCATAAGCTACCTTACTGACGGGCGGGCGAAGGAGCCACCGATTCTTCCTCTGCCCAGTGCCACCACAACCCTAGAGCCGCCCCTGATTGTACTGCTGCAATAAATTATTTCATCGAAGTGAAACACATGTTTAATAACGTGCTTTAACTCCTATCATCATGAAAATGATATCACGTATACATCTCAGTGTTTTAGTTATTCAGAGGGCTGTAATATCACGAATGTAATGGATTCTGTGTCCAGTTGGAGGAAGAGAGCCGGTTTAAGAAGCACGTAGTGATTCACACACATAGGCACATAGAAGATCAAATACAAAACAAAGATTTAACGTGCTACTTTAATTACGATGTGATTTGAGAAACTGGTTAATTAAACGATTTTAAGATGAAGTTTATGATGTTCTACTTTAATGACAAAATAAACTACATGATTAAAGTGGAAAGGTCGAGATTGAAGTTGACATTTCGTGCTTTTTCCCCACCGTGTGCCTTTTTTCTCTGTACCCTAATAAGCTTTCATATGACACTCAGACAGTGGGCTTACAACTCGCTTTTCACGGCGACTTTGATATGTGACTTCTTTTTTATTTCCGGCACTGTACGATTTTGTGAACGTGAGCTTTCAAGTTTCTCCAACACGCTGTGTCACTCGATCAAGTTCATTTTGTTGATTATACCACGGTTTATTTGAACAAATAGTATATAATAGAGTTGTAAGCCCACTGTCTGAGTGTCATATGAAAGCTTATTAGGGTACAGAGAAAAAAAGGCACACGGTGGGGAAAAAGCACGAAATGTCAACTTCAATCTCGACCTTTCCACTTTAATCATGTAGTTTATTTTGTCATTAAAGTAGAACATCATAAACTTCATCTTAAAATCGTTTAATTAACCAGTTTCTCAAATCACATCGTAATTAAAGTAGCAGGTTAAATCTTTGTTTTGTATTTGATCTTCTATGTGCCTATGTGTGTGAATCACTACGTGCTTCTTAAACCGGCTCTCTTCCTCCAACTGGACACAGAATCCATTACATTCGTGATATTACAGCCCTCTGAATAACTAAAATACTGAGATGTATACGTGATATCATTTTCATGATGACAGGAGATAAAGCACGTTATTAAACATGTGTTTCACTTCGATGAAATAATTTATTGCAGTAGTACTCAGGGGCGGCTCTAGGCTTGTGGTGACACTGGGCAGAGGAAGAATCGGTGGCTCCTTCGCCCACCAATGTCAGTAAGGTAGCTTATCACGGTGGATGGCCACGTCCGTTGCAGACACTGCATAGCCGCCTCGTGCTCATGACACAAGCATTTGACTTTTGCCGAAATTTGTCGCTGCGTTTTTAGCTGTGTTGTTATTTTCTTTCTGTTTTATATTCAATATATATTGGCGTGGCCGTCACTGCAGTCCTTGCTTTTCTTTCCCCAAGTAACCGATCGCCACACAATCAGCTCTGTAATGGAAGTTAAGCCATCAGTAAGCTTAGCGCCGATTCTTCAAAACGTTTAAAGAACATTGAAATATCTTCGTAGTACATGTTTAATTATTCTATCCTTAACGACACTCCCAGTGAAGAATATAGATTATTTAAATGAAGTTAAAGTTTTATCTGTATAATTTAACAAACATATTTTGCTGCATTTCACCTTAAAAATGATATCGTCATCATATGTAAATACGCGCTTTATAAAGTGGATCAGGTTGTGCGATATTATAACTGTAGTGCAAGTTAACAGTGGGGTGATTGTATTTATAAGTACAAACAGTTCTACAAGGTGCAATTGATTGAGTGCATTTAAAGTTCTTGGGATGAAACTGTTTCTGAACCGCGAGGTAAGTACAGGAAGGCTTTAAAACGTTTTGCAGTGGCTGGGGTAGCGTGTCCTTGAAGCTGTATACCGATAATTCTCTTTCCGATCAGCTGCTGCTGTGATTCACATTCAGATACAGTGATATAAATACTCCGAGTCGTGCAGAGTGAGTAATATGGAAAAAGATGATCCGCTGTGGCAACTCCTAACGGGAGGAGCTGAAAGAAGAAGAAGAAAAATAAGAAGAAGAAGGTGCAGTGAGAGTAACAACACTAAAGCAGTTATGGTCTTTGTAATACTATGGCTATTCCCTGGATCATTATATTGTTACAGGTTGATTACAATCAGATGCATTACACTAATAAACAATATGAGGTTAGTTTCAGTGTATTTATAAAGCCGCATCATGAAAATAATGAGTAATCACACAGGAACAGTAGCACTGCTTTGACACTGGGTGCCGCCAGTCTGCAAAACCAAAAAGAGAACTTGCGTACGACAAGGTATGAGGTACTGTGGAAAAGTGTGTGGCTTTACGCCAAGTGTAGGTTTTATACATCACGATTTGAACGTGGAAAAGTTCTTATGCAACATTTCTGTGCGTACGCACTGTTTATTCATGAGGCCCCAGGTCGTACAATAACATGGCGCTTAACAGTGCAGATTTACAGTACAGCACAGATTACAAGAGTACGGGACAGAGAAATGAAAGTGAATAGCAGCTTTAAAACGAGAGACAGAATGGCAAATCTAGTAGCTTCTCAGTTTAATTCAGCGAGTTTATGTGCTGGACTGGCGTGGCATGTTGAAGACACCGGAGAGACTGAACTGCGTGGCGCCTCTGCCCAAACCGAAGCAGTTAAGTTTGAGGCGCACTGAGATTTGCGGATTACGGGTGGGGCGCGTAGGATGGGGAGGAGACCACCTGAATGAAGAAAAAGGAGCACGTGAGAATGTGTAGAATGAAAAGAGGAAAGGAGAGGAGGACCGAGGGAGTGGGAGGAACTGGAGACGAGAGAGAGAGAGAGGAGGAGGAATAGGAGCCACATTTATGTTTGTATTTATATTAATTTTCCTCTTGTGGGAGTTGAAATTTTCTCCAAAAAAGTTTCGTCCCAGGATTTCATTTTATAATAGAGGATATATAATTGATTGTGAAAAATGTTACATGATGGGAAATAATGGTTTTAATTTTTAATTCAGCTCCCAAAAACGAGAAGCACATGAACAAGCGCAGCTGCAGTTATTTATGAACACCGCAGGGCACACACACACACTAGGGACAATTTAGGACCGCCAATACACCTAACCTGCAAGTCATTGGACTGTTTGAGGAAACCCGTGCAGACATGGGAGAACATGCAAACTCCACGCAGTGAGGACCCGGGAAGCAAACCCAGGTCTCCTTACTGCAAGACAGCAGCGCTACCCACTGCACCACCGTGTTGGGGTTTATTTGGTATCATTTTGTACTGAGGCTGATTTACTAGTAGCATTTGTGATATTCAACGATGAAGCTAAGCTATTTGATGGATTCTCCCGCTCCTACAACCTCTGGCTTCAGGTGGGGAGAACCTGAGATCAGCGTACCCCTGAGCTGCCCTCTCCTTATCTCGTTCTTCTGAGACCCCAAAGCAGACTAGAAGCTGTGATGTGTTCATCGCAGCACTTATAACAGAATATGGCATTGACATAGAAGGCAGTGTGCTTGAAAAATAAAAGGTCAAGAGTTGTTCTTCAGAGTGATGCCATAGGGGAACCATGTTGGGTTCTCAAAAGATCCTTCCACAGGAGAGTTTCAGAAAGCCTTCATTTCTTTAGATCTGTAACAGGCTACTGTAATTAACCAGGCAGTAGAAGGTAGACGATTTGTGAAACACCAATGGGTCCCTTATTTTAATCTTTAAAGGAAGTTCACTGCATACTTATAGTAACACAGGCCTAGTTCAGGTAATTTTTAAATTTGTTAGTGTTCTGCTAGGTAGCCTACCATACATTAAAAAGTTCATTTTTTCCCAGATATTAGGATGTTTTTCAAAGCACAAAGACCCAACTTTATACAAAAAAAAAAATTTTTCACAGAAATAAATGTTGCTTTGTCAAGCAAAGGTTCCACCATGAATCATAAAACCCAATAAAGAACTATTAAATGCCATTAAAGAACCAGTATTTTAAAATACTGCTACTGCTTCTCCTCAGTTCACAGAGCAGAGGTACATACAGTAAAATGCAGATTTCTCTTAAACGTTTTTTTGAAAGTATTCATATTGCCTTACCTGTTTGTTAACTTTTAATCCTGTTGTTCTGAACATAAGAATAAGGAGATGACACGTTTTAATTATGTGTTGTAACTCGTCCTCTCTTTTCTTTTTTTGTGACCTGCGGGATCAACTTGACAACAGCCTGCCTGTTTAATTGCACTTTGTTGTCCTGTCATTCAGAAGTTGAGTTGATAACCTCAGTTAATAAATAACCGCAGCTGCACTTGTTCATGTGATTCTTGTTTTTGGGAGTTGAATTAAAAATTTAAACCATTATTTCCCATCATGTAACATTTTTAACAAAACACATTTTTATCTGTCAATTATATATCTCTCTATTATAAAAGGAAATCCTGGGACGAGACGTTCTTGGAGATAATTTCAACTCCCACGACACATAATAATCATCTCTCATTCGTTTGAATGCTATTGTCAGACACAGTTCCTGCGCTCTCAGCTCCAAGCCGGGTTGGAAATAAAAGTCAAAGAGTAGAAGACGAAGAGGCTTTGGGGCAGCCACCCGTGTAATATGGTATCCTGGCTGCAAAAGTCGTTTTTCTCAAAATAACCAGCACTGAAGTGTATACAACGGAGTCCAAAACAAGACTGAGGAAAAAGGGAAAAGGGGCAGGTTTTTAAAGGGGAAGACAGGAAGTGAGGTCATAAGGATCAAGCACGTGGTCTTCAGCCATTGGATCACAGCCGGACGTGACATCAGAGGGGCTAGAGCTGGTGTGGTCGACTTCCATTGGCTCGGTCCCGGAAGTGATTTCAGGAGAGCCAGGTGGAATCCCCCGGGAATGGTCTACAGGGAAGGGAGAAAAAGAGTCAGTGTACTCTGCCACATCCCGGCATGCCTCCGAACTGCCTTCACTCAAGCCCTTTAGCTGCCCCCCATGCGCACGTGTGTGACAAGGCCCCCCCCTTAGCCCAGACCCGTCGGGTCAGGCGACCCTAACTGAGAGGTCGTGAACCCGAGAAAGAGCATCAGCATTGGCATGGAGAGTGCCCCGATGATGAACAAGCGAAAACTTGTACGGCTGTAGGTCAAGAAACCACCGGGTGACCCGCGGATTCGACTCCTTGTGCAGAGCCATCCACTGTAGAGGTGCATGGTCCGTGACAAGGGTGAATTCCCGGCCCAACAGGTAGTACCTAAGCTGAGTAATCGCCCATCTAATCGCCAAAGCCTCCCTTTCCACCGCTGCATACCTGGTCTCCCGGTCCAACAGTTTCCGGCTCAGGAACATGACGGGGTGTTCCACACCATCGACACTTTGGTTCAGCACAGCACCCAGGCCTGTGTCTGAAGCGTCCGTCTGGAGGATGAAAGGCAAAGAAAAGTTAGGTGCCATCAAAATAGGTGCAGACTTAAGGGCCTGTTTTAAGTCACCAAATGCAGCACCTGTCTTCTCAGTCCATACCACAATGTTCAGGGCCCTCTTCTTTGTTAAATCAGTCAAGGGCGCCGCTCTCTCCGAGAACCGGGGTACAAACTGGCGGTAGTACCCGGCTAATTCGTGAAAGACTTGGACCTGCCGCTTGGTTTGCGGATGGGGCCATTTCAAAATGGCATCAACTTTGGAGCACTATTGCCTTACGGTACCCCGACCCACCAGGTAGCCTAAATATTTGGCCTCGCTTAATCCAAAGAAGCATTCCTTGGGATTAATCCAGAGCCCGGCCTCACCAAGTGTCCACAATACCGCTCGGACATGCTGTAGGTTGTTCCTTCCATGTGCTGGAATAGATGACCACGTCATCCAGGTAGGCAGCACTGTATGAGTTATGAGGCCGGAAGCACTTTGTCCACCAGACGCTGGAAGGTTGCTGGAGCCCCGTGTAACCCAAATGGAAGTACACAATACTGCTAGGGGTACTAAACACGTTTAGTGTTCCGTTAAAGGAACCTGCCAGTACCCTTTTGTCATGTCAAGTGTGGTCAGATATCGAGCCTGTCCAAGCCTCTCGAGGAGGTCGTCCACGCATGGCATTGGATAGGCATCAAATTGGGAGACTTGATTAAGCCGACGGAAGTCATTGCAGAACCTCCACCTCCCATCAGGCTTACCGACGAGCACAATGGGGCTGTACCAGGGACTATAACTTTCCTCAATCACACCTAGTTCCAGCATGCGCTTGATCTCAAGTTCCACTTCAGCCTTTTTTGCCTCAGGAAGATGATAAGGGCGTTCTCGGACAATAACCCCGGGCTCTGTCACAATGTTGTGCTCAACCAGAGAGGTCCTTCTGGGGTGTTCACTGACTACCTCCCGAACGGTCCGGATAACTGGTTCCAGCTCCTGCC